>NC_141239.1:26810833-26815833 GCF_054856555.1 Leptonotus elevatus | reverse complement strand
GCAGGTGCGAGGGTGTCGGGCCTTCCCGCGGATCACCCCAGCTGCGGCGCCCGTCGCGGCTCCGCGGCGGTCGGTCGCGCGGCGGCCTCGCTTCCAGCCTTTCGGGGCCGGTTGCGGGTGTCCGCCACCGCCGCCGCTCGGTCTCCCGCGGCGGGTCGCCTCGGCCGGCGCCTAGCAGCTGGCTTAGAACTGGTGCGGACCAGGGGAATTCGACTGTTTAATTAAAACAAAGCATCGCGATGGCCCGAGGCGGGTGTTGACGCGATGTGATTTCTGCCCAGTGCTCTGAATACTTAGAGGCCGGATATATCGGATAGTGGAGTATATGGATGTCCGATGGCCTATGGGTAATTCCTAGCTGCCCGGGGCACGAGTGCCTCTGCCTGGAAAGCCAAATAACATGGTATGACTTGCATTCGTTTGAGGGTGGGATGTCAAAGTGAAGAAATCCGTAAACCTGGGTAAAGGGCGAATAATATATGGCTCCCTTGGGGAAGCTGCCTCCTCGTGGTGTCCGCTGGGAAACAAAGGGTGTACTGCACTGTTTGGCTAAAAGCTCCCCCTAGGGGTGTTGGGAGGGATCACCATCATCCTGAAAAAGAGGGGTCTGTGGAAGGAAGTAAGGATCACTTCCTTCTGAAAGAAAGAGGTTGACAAGCAATTATGACATGTCTCGCTTGGAAAGTAATAGTTGGGTGTGGTGGCGAAAACTCTCTGGATGGGAAGACCATGTTAGCAAACACACGAGCTCAGGGAACGCACCAATCAGGCAGTGAGAGCTGTTGGATTGTGATTGGTCGAGGCCCTGGGCGTCCCTCTATAAATGCGGAAGTAGGAACCTTGGAGGGCTTGCTAGTGAGAGCAATGTTCGAAGAGGTAATGGAGTCCGTACAGCCTTGTAAAGTTGGAATGAAAGGAAGAATGCGTGAGGAAAGGAAGGGGCGTTTGAGTTCTTACAAGAGCAGGATCCCGGAACTCCGGCAGAGAAGGACAATCTCCCCAGTGAGAGTGGCAGTGCTCTTGCCGTTGAAAACTGGAGGGTGCCCGCTGTGCTGGGTGCGTGTTGGAAATGTGGGGGAGCTTGCGAGACATCTTGCCTTGAGACATCGTCACGCCGCTGTCACATACATGTGCAGGAAGTGTAGGAGGAGTGGTAGCAATATGCACTCTATTGCGTGCCATGTTCCTAAATGTGGGAGAGCGGTGGGTGAGGAAAGTGTCACCCAGGGATTTCCATGTGATGTCTGCGACTGTCGATTCAAGAAGGCGGTTGGTGTCTCCCAACACAAGAGGCTGGCCCACCCAGAGGAGTGGCGGAGGATTGTCGAAGGAAGGAGGAAAGGGAAAAGGACAAGTGGAAAATAGCTAATTTGCAAGAAGGCAGCTAACCAGGCGAGGGAAGGTACAAGGTCGTCGTGTGGCGATGTGGCAAGCTATGGCCGTGAGGGGCGACAGTGGGGTCAGAGTACTGATGAAGAACTGTTGTCTGCTAAAGGCCCGCCTACAAAAGCTCCGGATCTGGTGGCGACGAGAATTCGGGAGGAGATCGACAAAGGGGGCGAAGGAGAAGAGGGCGAAGAGCTCAAGGCCATAGCTTCTTTGGTGAGGGATGTAGATCAGAAGCCGGACATGATCGAGACCTTGGCATTAGACATGATTAAGTCGCTGGGGGGGTCTGTGGAGCACTCAACAGGCCGTAGGACACCAGTGCGAATTTGGACTCAGGGAAAAGGTTGGGCGAAGCGTCGTGTGAGGCAATATCATGAATACCAGAGGATGTACAATAAAGATCTGCCGGGATTGGCTGCTCGGGTGCTGAATGGAGCAGAGAACCCGGAGTGTACATTGCCGATGGAGATGGTGGACGATGCATTTCGTGCGAGATGGGGGTTGGTGAGGCCATTCCAGGGTCTGGGTCAATTTCGTGCGAGGGAAGGTACGGATAACGAGCTGTTCTGTAGGCCCATCCTGGCGGCTGAAGTCATGGCAAACCTAACCAAAATGAAGAAGAAAGCTGCTGCAGGTCCAGATAGGATCATCAGGCAGGATTTGAGGAAATGGGATCCGTCAGGCCGGAAAATAGCAAGGATGTTTACGATGTGGCTGGTGCATGGAGTCATCCCAAAGGCCTTTAAGAAGTGCAGGACACGGCTGCTTCCTAAAACCTCTGATCCTACTGAGCTGGCTACGGTTTCAGGGTGGAGACCGGTGACGATTGGGTCGGCAGTTGTGGGACTGTTTAGCAGAATCGTGACGATGAGGCTGGCGCGAGCCTGTCCAATTGAGCCTAGGCAGCGTGGATTCGTGGAGGGCTCGAGTGGATGCGCGGAGAACCTGATGATTCTGGACAGATTGATCAGACGCTCGAGGATGGAAGAGGTGCCACTGGCAGTGGTGTTCGTGGACTTTGCAAAGGCCTTCGACTCAGTGTCCCATGAGCATATAATATGTGCTCTAGAGCATCGAGGAGTGGACAAACATGTTATTGAGCTGGTCCGGAATTCATATGTAGACTGCTCGACCAGCGTGGGCTGTGGGGGCGCGTATACTCGGCCCATAAGAATGGAGGTGGGGGTAAAGCAAGGGGACCCAATGTCACCGCTGCTGTTTAACCTTGCTATGGACCCTCTCATCCACAGACTGGAATGCTCAGGATTGGGACTACGATGGGAGGAACGTCAGATCACTACGCTGGCCTTCGCTGATGATCTGGTCCTGATGAGTGGCTCGAAGGAGGGCATGAGGGAATGCCTTGAGATGGTGTCTGAATTCTGCCATATTACAGGACTTGCGGCTCAGCCTAAGAAATGCCATGGCTTCTGGATGGAAGGAAGAAGGATAGGTGATTGCGAGCCATGGGCAATTAATGGAAAGGAGATCCATATGATTGGTGCGGGCGAGCTAGTGGGTTACCTGGGAGTCCAGGTAGGACTGGGGAGAGGAATTGTTCCAAAAAATCCGAACATGGATATGAAGATATGGTTGGAAAGAATTTCTGAGGCACCTCTGAAGCCTACGCAGCGCTTGAGGATTCTGAACTCATTCGCCCTTCCTAGGCTTATTTATCAGGCCGATCTCGGGAAGGTTTCTGTAACAATGTTGGCTCAGGTTGACAGAAGGGTCAGGAAAAAAAAAAAAAAGGCAGTGTCCACGTGCAATGGATTTCTATATACAAGATCGAGAGATGGAGGTATGGGACTGCTAAGACTGGAAAAAATGATCTCATCGATGAGGGTGAAGCGCACCTGGAGAATGTTGGAGTCGTCTGATCCGTGGGTTACGGGCTTGGCAAGAGAGAGGATAAGGCATGCGGACTGGGAAAAGTGGTGGGTAAAGGCCGGAGGGAATCCGGGTGATGCACCAAAGATTGGTGATGAGGATATCACCCGGGTGACTGCCAGAGAGATGCCAAGTTTCCCAGACTGGCGTCGCGACGAGAGCTTGGCCTGGGCGACTACACAGGTCCAGGGTGTGGGCGCAGACTTGTTCCGAAGTGACAGGCTCAGCAACTCGTGGCTTGCAGATCCCGTGGCTGTGGGGTTTAGGCAGCGCGAGTTTTTGGTTGGACTGGCGCTGAGGGCGGGTGTGTACCCCACTCGGGAGTTCCTGGTGAGGGGGAGAAGCAAACTAGGAGCAGCCTGTAGGCGCTGCCCGGCCCGGCTCGAGACGTGCTCACACATCTTGGGTAACTGCGCTTATACCCAACGGAATAGGATAAAACGGCACAATAAGGTGTGTGCGCTCTTGGCCACAGAGGCGGAGCGTCATGGCTGGGTTGTGACCAGGGAGCTTCGAGTAAGGACGATGGAGGGCGAACTCAGGATCCCCGACCTGGTCTGCGTGCGTGGCCATGATGTTCTGATCTTAGACGTGACTATTCGGTATGAGATGGACGATGACTGTCTCGGCCGAGCGGCAGGGGAAAAGGTTATCCACTACGAACCAGAAGCGGCCCAGATTGCCAAGTTGGTCGGAGGGAGGAACGTAAAGGTGATGGGCTTTCCGATGGGAACCCGGGGAAAGTGGCCCCCGATGAACTTCGGAGTGCTCAGTGCTCTGGGAGTGCCGAGAAACAGAGCGAAGGAGTTTGCCAAGTTGGTGAGCAGAAGGACACTGTTATATTCAATTGATGTACTTGCAGCGTTTTTCAGGATGCAATGATGGAAGTAGCGACTGGAGCAAGGATGGAGAGGGACGGTGGAGAGATGATGGGATGTATCCTGGAATATCAAGCATAAGACATGTCAAAGTAAGAAAGAAGTACTCAGGAATATGAGCAGTGAAGAGCACAGGAACATTGACTCAGATGGTGGGGGGGCTACTTAAACCTGGGTTCTAGTCCAGGGAAGGACAAGGAAATGCCAAGGAAGAAGGCCGGAAATGAATGAATGGGAGAGAAAAAAAATAAAATAAAAAATAATTTAAACAACAATTATAATAATAACATTAAGAATACTAATTATATATATAGGGTATAATAAATATAATATATAGATATATATTTTATATATTTATTTTTTTTGTTAATTTTATTTTTATTATTAAGGTTTATTTGTTGTTCTTTATTTTGTAATTTTTTTTCTCACTTTATTATTATTATTATTATTTTTTAACTTTAGTTGCTTATATCTTCTGTTTAGTACTAACAAAATAATTAAGTTAGCGGGTGACTGGAGGGACTGGCGCTGCAAGCCACCTAGCTCTGTGAGGGGGCAATGGTGGATGAGGGGTCAGGTCTGCTCACTAAAAGGAAGTGTGTCTAGGATGAAGGCCGGAAGCGGGAGTGACCCAAGGGAGGGGCTCTGCAAGCCACCTGCTGCTTGAGGGGGCAGGGGCTCGGGACTCCTGGAAGGGTGTTGGTTCATATAGACAGCAGGACGGTGCCCTGAAAGTCGGAACTCGCTAAGGGGTGTGTAACAACTCACCTGCCGAATCGACTGACCCTGGAAAGGGGCGACGATGGAGCGTCGAAAGATATGTCAAAACTGGGGGTCGGGGGT
>NC_141239.1:26740833-26805833 GCF_054856555.1 Leptonotus elevatus | reverse complement strand
ACCCCCCACAGGACTCCCCGAGGGACACGGTCAAACGCCTTCTCCAAGTCCACAAAACACATGTGGACTGGTTGGGCGAACTCCCACGCACCCTCAAGGATCCTGCTGAGGGTGTAGAGCTGGTCCACTGTTCCACGGCCGGGACGAAAACCACACTGCTCCTCCTGAATCCGAGATTCAACTTCCCGACGGATCCTCCTCTGCAGCACCCCCGAATAGACCTTACCTGGGAGGCTGAGGAGTGTGATCCCTCTAAAGTTGGAACACACCCTCCGGTCCCCCTTCTTAAAAAGAGGAACCACCACCCCGGTCTGCCAATCCAGAGGCACTGTCCCTGATGTCCACGCGATGTTGTAGAGACGTGTCAACCACGACAGCCCCACTACATCCAGAGCCTTTAGGAACTCCGGGCGAACCTCATCCACCCCCGAGGCCCTGCCACCGAGAAGCTTTCCAACCACTTCAGTGACTTCGACCCCAGAGATAGGGGGGCCCACCTCAGAGTCCCCAGACCCTGCTTCCTCAAAGGAAGGCGTGTTGGTGGAATTGAGGAGGTCTTCGAAGTATTCTCCCCACCGATTCACGACGTCCCAAGTCGAGGTCAACAGCACCCCATCTCCACTATACACAGTGTTAATGGCGCACTGCTTTCCCCTCCTGAGACGCCGGATGGCCTCAAAATGCTTTCGGTACAATTATAGGAGCGACCTTTTTCAGACGAGGCAGCTCCAGGGCAAAACAAGGGTGGCTCGACCAACCCATATCCGCATTAGAGGCACTTCAGGTCGGACTCCCTGGCCAGATGGTCCCCTCCTCAGCCTGGTTCTCGAATTTTTTCTAAGTCAGCCAAACTTCAAAATATTTTCAGAGTGCCACTTCCAAGGGAGTTTCGCCCAACCCCTATCCGACTTAGAGGCACTTCGGGTCGGCCTCCCTGGCCAGATTGTCCCCTCCTCAGCCTGGTTCTCGAATTTTTTCTAAGTCAGCCAAACTTCAAAATATTTTCAGAGTGCCACCTCTGGAGCCTCAGCAGGGGGGGGGGGGGGGATTCTCGCCTGTCATATCCGACATAGGGGAGCTACGGGGCGGCCTCCCTGACCACATTTGCCCCCTCCCCGGCCGGTTCTCAGAAATTTTCAAAGTCAGCCGATCTTCCAAATATTTTCAGAGTGCCACCTCCGGAGCCTCAGCAGCAGGCTCTCGCCCACGCCACGCCACCTTCTCCCACGTACGAGCGGCATCCAAGACCCGCCTTCGGAGGGCCCCCGCCGGCCGGCCTCGCGCCGGTGTTCGGGCGGGCGGCTCCTCCGGCTCGCGGGTCGCCTTACAGCGCCCCGGCGACCGCGAACGCCGGCCTTTGACGGCCCGGCGCTCGCACGCCCCGGCGCTCGCACGCCCCGGCGCGCCCGATCGGAAGCGAGGCTGAGACGCCCCCCCAACCGGCGCCATATACCCCCTTTTAACCGGGGGGGGTTATGAGCCATCACCTGGCCGTCCTACGACGGAGCCCGGCGCCCCGCCGGCCCTCCCTCCCCCACCCGACCGCGCAAGCCCAGTCAGGGGGAGGTTGGCGCCCGGAGGTGGCGGCGGTGCCTCCGGAAGCACCTTGTTTCTCATTCCCTTCCAACAAATGGCGAGGCCGAAGCACCTGGCACGCCGTGCGGAGGTTTGAGAGGGAGGCCAGTAGGCGTGTGTGCGCGCGTGCCCCAATGCCACCGCGGCGTGGGCCTCTGCCGCGATCTCGATCTGCTCGTCCCTTTCTTTCCTCCTGCAGCGCAACCCCGAAAAGGCATTGTCCGCCCCAGTCGGCCGGCGGCGGCGTCCGTGACATGACCTGACCCGCCCGACCGCGACGAAGGTCTCGCCCTCGCGCCGCCCGCCGCTCCGGCTGCGCCAGAGGCTACCTGGTTGATCCTGCCAGTAGCATATGCTTGTCTCAAAGATTAAGCCATGCAAGTCTAAGTACACACGGCCCGTACAGTGAAACTGCGAATGGCACATTAAATCAGTTATGGTTCCTTTGATCGCTCCGCCGTTACTTGGATAACTGTGGCAATTCTAGAGCTAATACATGCAAACGAGCGCCGACCCCCGGGGACGCGCGCATTTATCAGACCCAAAACCCACGCGGGTTCGGCGGGCGGCGGGCCGCGTTCCTCTGTCCCCCCCTCCCACCCGACCACTTCGGCGGAAGGAGGAGGGGGGCGGCGGGGAGCCACCCCCGCTCGCCGGCCCGGCCCTCTTGGTGACCCTAGATAACCTCGAGCCGATCGCCGGCCCTCAGCGGCGGCGACGTCTCATTCGAATGTCTGCCCTATCAACTTTCGATGGTACTTTCTGCGCCTACCATGGTGACCACGGGTAACGGGGAATCAGGGTTCGATTCCGGAGAGGGAGCCTGAGAAACGGCTACCACATCCAATAACAAAGCTAAAAACAAACAGTAAAACAAGGGCTGATATTTGGTAGAACAATCCAATTGGAATTGTCTGCGAATAAGATTTGCCTCTGTGTAGCGCGTCTGAACCTTTAGGATGTTAGAATTTTTAAAACAATGTTCTTTGGTGAGAATTGTGTGAAATGTCAAAGCAAGGAACTCACTGATTTTCGCCATTTCAACTGCTCTTATGTCCTCCTTTCCTTCTATTTCGTTCTGATTGCTGTGCGTATGAAGATGGCAATCTTCACTTTGTGCGTGATGCCAGATAAGTCTGCAGCTGCACAAAATGAAACTGCAAACAGACCATCATTTCAATGACGTCTAAGACGTGCACACACAAAAATTGTCATCATGTGTGACATCAACATAATTGTCACTGCATCAAAAGATGACCGAATTTCACATTTTCTTCCACTTTTTGTGACTTTTGTATTTGTGTGTGTTATTTACTGCAAGATGTACTCACAGAATCATTGGTTATAAAGTATAGTAGGGGCAGTTCTTTAGATCACACACACACACAAAAGTGACAAAAAGTGGAAGAAAATGTGAAATTCGTGGTAATCTTTTGATGCACTGAGAATACGTCGATGTCACACATTGTGTGTGTGTGTGTGTGTGTGTGTGTGTGTGTGTGTGTGTGTGTGTGTGTGTGTGTGTGTGTGTGTGGGGGGGGGTGTGGGGGTGTGTGTGTTTTTGGCATCATTGAAGTGATGGTCTATTTGCAGTTTTATTTTGTGCAGCAGCAGACTTTTCTGGCATCACGCACAAAGTGAAGACTGCCGCCGTCATTTTGTGCAGTTGTAGCAAACACAAGCTGATTCCAATCAACAGGATTGTTATCAGGGTTATGCAAAGCTTGCTGATGAGCTGATCATATATTATATTATATTATATATATATATATATATATATATATATATATATATATATATATATATATATATATATATATATATATATATATATATATATATATATTGGAGAAGGGAAACATCCAAAACCTGCAAGACTCCAGCCCTCGAGGACCGTGTGTGCCCACCCCTGTCATAGAGGCAAGTTGTTAGCCCATGTTGCTATGGGGTATTCCATTGCTTGTTTGGATTAAAGGGACACTTGGGCCATTGAGCCATTTTCAATAGTAAGAAGATAATATTGTGTCTGTAATTAATGTGATAATTTCATTATTTTTCATAAACAATTCATGCTACTAGGGGTGAGCCGGATATTTGTACAACATGAGCATCCGGTACAGATAACTGATTTTCCCCAGATCCGAATATAACATGGATAGACTTTCTTAATATCCATGCTGAAGGAAAGCAAGCCCCTCCCTTCTCCCCGCGGCGCATGGCACACAGAGAGTGAGAGAGAGGACCTGTCCGGTGGCGTCGCCTTCTGGCACGCGGACAGTTTAGTAATTTAGTTAATAAGGCAGAGCTTGGTTTGTGTTGCGTCAGGCCCCGTCCACACGAAATCCAGTTTCAATGTATCCTCACAAGTTTCTTACCGTTTAGGCCGTTCGTCCACACGATGGCGCGGTTTCGTAGCTTGAAACCGATCACTTTTGAAACCGGGCTCCAGAGTGGAAAGATTTCAAAACGCGCCCCGTATGCGTCCGTCTGGACGCCATATGCAGGATACTCCTCCAGTGATGACGTAATGGTCACAGCTCGATGATGACGCGTTGTCCCAGATTTATGACGTATGCGCCAATTCTCGCGTGACTGCACGCGGACCGTAGTCGTTTTGCGCAGCCTCTTTGCTTGCTCATGCTTTTGCAACAAAATATTTTGCTTCTTTATTACCACGTTCAACAAGCGGGTTTGTATTTGAATCACCCGCCATTGTCACTTCTCCTGTGTTCTTCTTTTTCATGTTGTTTTAATGCATGCAAAGCCATGTTTGTTCTGTAATTGCAATAAAGTTAGAAAAAAAAGTGTTCGTCTTCTTCGCTGATTCTTCTTCTACGCTTTCCGTTAACTCCCTGTGGCTGCGCTACAACGGCACTCCAGACTTGGCTCGTGTAATTTCTTCAGCTTCATTAAAATCCACAAGCGTTCCGCATGCGGCATCCGGAAAATATGGAACGCTTGCGGAAATCTTCCTCAGCGCCGCATCCCTTCCGCACTGCATACGCACCGCACTGCAACTGGTGTGAATTGACACGCAGACTCGAATGCATCGCGTCCGTTCCGCAGTCAGTGTAAATTGGGTGTTAGCCCGTTTTGACAATAATTTTTAAATTTAAAAAATATATAGAAACGTTTGGTCAATCTATATCAATTAAAAAAAATGTTTTAATGTCATGCTAAAAAAATATAGTAATGTAATGATGTTAGCCCCACCCATTTGTTAAGCCACGCCTACATCCAGTTAAACCACGCCCATTTCAGGTTTATACCACACCCACTCAACATACAGATACAGATCATTTTGATGGTCGAACAGATACAGATACTGCTGTACTCGTTCATCCCTAATGAAAAACAAACAACACATTTTGACACTTGCTGTCACTGAAGATGACATCACCTCTGCTGAGGAAGTAGGTAACGACCAATCATGGCTCAGTTTGCTGACCAAACTCAGAAAACAGGTGAGCCATGATTGATCATTACCTATTTCCTCAGCAGAGGTGATGTCATCTTCAGTTGACAGCAAGTGGAAAATTTTGACTTTAAAGGTATAAATTGAAAACATGAAAAATAAAGAAGTTATCAAATTAATTCTGGACAAAATATTAGCTTTTTGCGGCTGAAAATGGCTCAATTAATCCAGTATCTCTTTAAGGTAGCTGAGGCTATGAGTGAATTAAATATCCGTGTATTTCTCTTTGTTTTAAGTTTGACAGTAACCTTAAACACTAAACAGTTTGAATCCTCTTTTTAAAGAACATTATCAGGGTTCGTACACCTTTTCCATGACCAAATTCAAGCACTTTTTAAGGACTTTCGAGATCAATTTCCCAGTTTTTTCAGTACCCTTCAAAAGGCAAAAACCAGTGTGAATCAATCCGTAGGCCTTGTTTGAATTGATAGGTCACTAAATGCTGTCTGCAGGAAAAATACGGAAAATCTGCTAAAACCTAAGCCTAACTCATTAACTTAATGGGTCTTAGAAAATGAAGCTGTTTTTTTGTATACTACTCAATGTCATTGGTGTTTGCAAATGTGTCTCCATTTGTGTTGTTTTCTCAAATTTCTTGTTCTTCTTCTTACAGCACTCAATGACATCAAAGAGCACGGATTGATTCACACCATATTTCCGCTTGTAAACTTAACTGCATAATGTGATATATATACACTCACCCTCAAAATGTCAATTTCACTCACTTATTAACAAAATTGTTCCACATTAATATAAAGATAGTAAATTCAAGGAAATATTTTGTTTTCACAATACCTCAATATTACCATATATTACCATTTTAATTTAATTTTAAAAAATACAATAGCTAACTTTTTTGCTTTCACTGAGGTAAGCAGACACAATAAGTAGACAACAAAAATAATAGAGCAAGAAATGTTGTATAAAAACTCAAACTCAACTCTATGTTGCGAAAAAGGTTACAAATTATAGTGCATGGCCTTCACAGTACAAACAAGTCCAACAATGTAACCACTTTAATGCAATTAACCAAAAAGACAAAATGTAACTTGTTTGCTTTAATTGAGGTAGACAAGTAGACAAGCAAAATAATGGAGCAAAAAATACATACTACCATGTTGTATAAAAACTCAAAATTATTCACATTTACTCAGCTCTATGTTGTGAAAAAGGTTGCAAATTACATATGACCGTCATAATGCAAACAAGTGTAAAAAAAGCAAATTAATATAAACTTGCTCAAATTTCATATTTGAACAAATACTAATAAAACCAAAGAAATACCCTTCATGGTTAGACCTTTAAAGTACAACAGTCAGTTATTTCACTTTCTCTGTCAACTTTTGTTCCAAAGTCTCAACATTTCTCTTTTTCCTTTGCTGCCCTTCTAAGACCGTTTGAATTTGAAATGAGGTAGAGTTTGCCTTTAGCCTCAGCTTTTTTCGGATTGCAATTTCCATCTTCTTCTTTCTGACCTTCATTTCTGATATCTCATCCATCAGTGTGGTTTTTTTTCAGTGCTTTTTGTTCATCAAGGTATATATGGGACTTTTGTCTGGCAGCACATGCTGAAAGGAACAATTTCTTTGAATATTCTGTGTTGTGCAGCCCTCCAATAATGCAAACATGGTCATGAATGACACGCTGCGTAATCAAAGAATGGCCTTTCAGGTTTTCCCACCATCATCATCTTATTAACTGAAACCCCCCTCTCAACGGAAGCCTGGCCATGTGAGAGGATCAGGGCAAGTCGTACAACATCCCATTTATTGGTCAAGTGTTTGCGATAAAACTCATCCAATCTATCACTCTGTGGAGTAAATTTAGGGGAATGAATCTGATGCCAACATGAGGCTCGTGTCAAAACTCAAAAAATCTAATTCCCTGAGAACATCATCACAGCATTTTTCTTCAAGCCGGCCAGCGTCCACAATGAGTCGGAGAACAGTAGTGAGTTTTGGGGAAATGAACTCTTGGATCCAAGACAGATAGTCTTCTCACTGGTGACTTTTCAAAAAGCTTAGACACCATCTTCACCCAAAAAAGCTTGCCGTTTTGCCGAAACTTAAGCCGCAGCCTCTCTACTCCTCGCCTACTAGCTTGTTTGTTTCCTCGGCGCGTCAGTTCCCGCTAATAAAGTTAATGAGTACGCAAGTGGACAGAGCTGAACATGCCGTACCGAAACGTATTAATACACCCGTGTAATCACTGTTTACCTTAGGCATATTATGCGCTAACGTAAGCTGATCTTAGATTTTTTGTTGAGGGGAGTGCTTAACATTATAATTATAACAAACGCTCGCTTTCACCCCCCTTTCATAGCCCATAATAACTGTCCGTAATCTATCGCTGATAGACATCTCGCAGTTTAGGTCTAGCATGTACCAAAATGTTAGCAAACAAATCCTAGTTAGTTAGCTTGTAGAGCTAATCTCTGTGTCTTACCTTTCATATGGCTCGAGAGAGCCGACTCTCCCATTGTAAAACGTTGGATGTCCTTTCCGCATACTTTGCAACAGGCAGTACGTGGATTTGGATCATGTTTTATCCAAACTTTTAAATTGTTGTGCCTGTGCCATCGTTCGTTAATTTGAAAGCCTCCAGGCATAATAGAGCACTCTCCTCTAGGGGGCGATGATGTGATGCATGACACAGGGCTGCGGCTCTGTATTGACGACAACCTAACTTAAAGGCGCGTGCAAAGCCGACAGATCAAGTGTGTAGCTTTCATGTTTAAGGAAATCCATTTTATAATTAGCATATATTAAGTCTGACCGCCGAAAAATATGATGAACACTTCCAAGCATTTACAAGCACTTCACCCAAAATCCAAGCATTTTTCAAACCTTGAAAACACAAAATTAAAATTAAAGCATTTTCAAGGTTTTCAAGCATCCGTACTGACATATACAGCAAAGAGAAATGTCATCCTCCAAAATTGATCTAAAAGCCTATTGTGGGATCAAATTGAACATCAATACCTGTTTTCTGAAACAGGTTTTTCCAGGCCACCCGCCGCTTACTCATCTGCACCTCAATGGGATCAGCCAATTGAAGAAGATTATTATGTCCTTCTAAAAGTGGACGGACATTGGCAGGACAGATAGATCATTGTTCAGGATGTTACCCGTCTTTGCATATTCGTATCCCGGGATTAAAAAAGAGAGCTGACTGTGCGGTCTTTCGCTGTACTTGTCCAGCACAGCAAAAGGGCAAAGACATCGACTGCTCTTTTTATTTTGACATTTTGTACGAATACGGATGGAAACGGTCAACCTGTGCTAAATTCAAAGGAGAACAAGAAAACAGTGTATATGTGGTATGCGTCTATGGGCGCGGGCACAGGTAAGAATAAAGAAGAAAAAGAACAGTTGGAAACCAGAGCTTGTAAGGTGTGAAGACACACACACATGCTCACAGGCCAGACGGGGTTTTACCTGCTTAGCAAGGCAAGAGAACAGCTTGTCCCGTGTGTGCGTGGGGGTGTGCGTGTGCGTGTGTGTGCGCTCGAGTAAGCCAGATCTGGTCGTCCTCTCCTTCCAAACATTTTCCATTGACAGTCCAATATTTAATCCAAGCTGTACTGAGGGTCAAGTGTTCTTTTAATTCATCTTTGACTGTGATATAATGTTGGGTAAAAATTACGTGATCTTAGCATTCCTCAAAGTTGACATTGTTTAGATTTAGTTTACAGTATTTTAAAGGGTGGCAAGATTGGTTTTGTGGAAAAACGCAGCTTTTATTTTGGACACTCCCAGTGTTATCGAACAACAGCTACAACTTTTTGTACAATATACTATTTGCTGTTAGCACGTTTCCATATTGTGTCTTAAATTCATTTATGTCTTTTTTTTGAGAGGGGGTGGACGTCGTCAGCCAGCTGAGGGGCGCGAGAATGTTGTGTCCCACCTTGTCGAATCGAATAATCAATATTGAATCGATTTTGATTAAAAAAAACATGAATCTTTTTTCCCATAATTACATAAGAAAGTTAAAAAAAAAATTGTATCTTATTGAGTTCTTGAAATATACTGTTCACGCAAATTTAAAAGTATTTTCTTACATTTATTGAAGACCTGAATTATTGCACTTTAAGACCATGTAGAATCTTTTTAATTTATATTTAAAATTATTGAATTAGAATTATGACGATATCATCCTTGCTGATGTCAATGTTTGTGTAACACCTAAGTGATCATAACACATCATTAATAAACCAAATAATTTAACCAGTTACTGGCTTCACCAAATTTAATTTGGAATTTAATGTTTGTGGAATGTTTATCATGTCCTTATATTTAAGAAGAATTGATGTTCCACAATTAATCAATATTGAATTTAATTGAAGTGAATGGAATTGAATCAGAAAAAAAATCAAAATTAGAATCGATACCCAGCCTTACAATCTATTACATTGAAGAGGAGCTACTGCCAAACTTTCAATGACAGTTAATGAGTAACGATTTGTGCGCCCTTGACTGGAAACGCATCACTATAGACAACACATGAACAACCTAACCCATAGGTGTCAAACTCCGGTCCTGGAGGGCCGCAGTCCTGCAGGTTTTGGAGGTTTCCCTCTTCCAACACAAGCTGATTCCAATCAGCAGGCTCGTTATCAGGCTTATGCAGAGCTTGCTGATGAGCTGATCATATATCAGCTGTGTTGGGGAACGGAAACATCCAAAACCTGCAGGACTGGAGTTTGACACCGATGACCTAACCTTATTCATCATTAGATATTTACTAGTTATCCCGCTCATCTAAAAATAGATCAATCATCAAGCCTCAAAATAAGAGGTTTCACATCGCTGTCAGGCAAAACTAGTTTTTAGTTATTTAGTCTTAGTCTACAGTTTCACTTGATACAAAAACAGGCCTCCCACTGTCTGCAGTCAACTAAATAAACACCCCTGGACACTTTTTATGTTTGCAATATCTCTACTCCAAAGCAGTAACTCGTGAATCCTGCTTTCGGACTGGAGTCCAGTCTATGCATTATGCAACAAATATCACCTTACACATTGTTGTATGTATATGTAGTTGTTATGGGTCAGTGGGTCCATCAACAATACAGTAAATACAGAAGTGGGGCAGGTGCACTTGGTGAAAGACACCCAGCAGGCCACACCGTCAACACCTGCTGCTGCTGTAGATGCTGATGCCGTAACGCCGTGTTCAGCTCCGTTCTTTTCTATGTCTCATTTTCCTCACTAATCCTAGAAATGTCTCGTTTTTTTCATTGTTTGAAAGTGGAAAATACACACAATGGAATATTTAGTACCCCGGTAACCTGGATGAACTAGCGTGAAATGTTTCTTGGTAGCACTTTACAATGGAAGGTTTAAAAATGGCTTATATAGTACATCAGTTGTTGACGATTTTGAATAGTAGCATTTTTATAAAGATGTATTAGTTGCTATTATGTAAATTATATGATTTAAGTGGCTTAAACGTTCCTAATAGTGACCTAAGACTTAATTGTAACAACTGGGGTGCACCGAAATGAACATTTTGGGCCGAAACCGATAACCGAAAATGAGAAACACTTGGCCGAAAACCAAAATGCAGAAAATAATAAAATAAAATAAAAAATATATAAAAAATATATAAAACTATATAAAAATATATAAAAATATATAAAAATATATATTAAAAAAATATAAAAAAATATATCAAAATAAAAAAACAATGTTTAATATCACTCATATTCACCATTGGCTACAGTACAATCCACATTTTCAACACATTATTACAGTAATGATTGAGAAATAAATGAGGTGGCTGAATGAGAATAACCACAAGCATACGATAAGCTCACAGTGCAGTGTCATGTCATTGCGTTTGTCATTCTATTATAAATAAAGTTGTCGTTAGCACACACAGTGGTTTTCTGCCCTATGTTGGACGTAATAATCTGGAGATGAAGCTTTACTTTTGTGAACTTTTTCGAGTGTTGTCACTCGTCAACCTCAATTGATTTAGGTCGCTGCTGGTAACGTAGCTCTCTATGTGAAATAAATTCATTTATTATGTAAAGGCTTATTCAACGGGGGCTTTATTTGCATTTCAGCAGCAAACAATTTGCTACAACACTTCAGTTGCAGAATAAGAAATTCGACCGCTGTAAGGTAGCGCGTAGCTGCTACACGCACACACTTGCCTTGTGTTGTCTTCCGCGTCCTCTTCTCTCGCCGGCGCACACACCATACAGAGATCACGATACTGCTTTCCGCTAACGCTTTGTGCCGTTGCCATTATTCCACGCCGCTGATTTGAGATAGCATCGACCGGGTTAGCCTCAAGACGCTAGCTTTCGGCTACTGCTCATGAATTAACATTGAGGCGGAACGCTCACCCCGGCGTTTAATTCATACATACGCTTGCTTGCAGCAGTTTTTTGTTGTTGCTTGCGTTACCACAACATCCTATTTCGGCCGAAAATGCATATTTTTCTCATTTTCGTCCGAAAATGTTGGTGCTTCTTGGAGTTTACTATAGGAATAATCTACTAGCATTTGTTGAACTTAAATACAAGAAATGGCCAATTCTTTTCAACATGTTTTTTTTTTTAAAATTGTACTCACTCTGTGTAATTTCTGTGCTAATTCAAACGCTCACATGATGAAGATGGGCTAAAAACACACTTTGCTGAACAGGCATGACAACGCATGCCATCATGTTGATTAAAACGCCATCTCATTGCATTTTTAGCACTCGATTACAGCTCATTAGCAACCTCTGCTGCTAATTTGTATGGTACATCTTGTTTGTGCAAAAAGAACGCGCCCAAACGGTCACCTGGTCGATGGACGACTGTCGAACGAACGTGTTACACAAGTGTTCACAGGAGTATGTGGTGTGTTCTGTTCTACATACATTCGTTTGAAGGCTGATAATCACGATGTTTTCCCAAATCCATAACATATGCTCATGTCTTTTCGAGAAGTACATTTTCTCCCGGACACAATGCAGCTGTCACACTCCTCGCAGCCCTATTGTACATCAATTGCAAATTGATTAACCTTAAATGAGAAAAAGTTGTTTGTTTTTAATTTATGAGCACACAATGTTTCTAGACTTCTCCTTTGACGGACATTTAAAAGGATCTTTTACACGGAGGGCCGTGGGAGAAACGATATTTTCCTTTCTTTTTATTTTGCTTTGGAAACGAGAAACATGGAACTTTGTGTGTGCTTTGCAAAAGGGCAAATCAAGTAATTGGATGCCTGACAAAGTCAGAGTCTAGTGTGACGTATAAAATACTTGCCAGACATTGGCCAAAAGAGCTGAAATGGAAACTCAGTGGTGTCTTGAGATGTAAGTTTTGTTGTAACTAAAAACATTGATATCTCAAGTAATTTTTCCCCATTGCAATGAAAGAACATTGATTCCATTCATCTGTAAGAGCCTCCCTGCAATAAAGCAGATTAAAAAAATATATATATCATTTTATGAGATTGTACTTTATAAGAACGTACATTCATGACATGATTAAATAGACGATAAAGAATTAAATAGTTTTCACCACACTTTTTCTTCAATTCAGTGGACATCATGCTGCTCTTTCTGATGTGCAGACCTTGGCCACTTGTGGGAAGTATACTACTGTACAATAGAGACGCTCATGGAGAAGCATTTTTTTAACTGACTGAGTAAGCATCAACAATATCATTCACTGAACAAATATATATATGTGTGTATTCTATATAGTTCTTTATAGTGCATGTGTTGGGTTTGTGTTCAAATCTGTTGCTTAAAAGTGTTTTAACAGCGCAACACAGATGCTATTGACCATTAGGCCAATTCAACAAGGGGAGATATCAATTTTTGTCAAAAGCTCAAGTTTAGTTGAGTGGCCGTTAAGGCCATTGTTGCTGTGACCTGTCCTGCCTTGGCACTGCACTCTGGCACACTTGTCCAGTTGAAGCCAGTTAAGCCGCCCTCCTTGTGGGTGGGCGGCCAAGACAGTATAAGAGTAGAGACTATATTGAGTAGATTAGACCTTCTTCCGCATTCAGCAGATAAGGCTCCACAGCTGTGTACTAGATCGTTCTGGCATCCAGTAAATAGTTCAACTGAGAATATGCAGTCTCCTGGTTGTTACTACAAGTATTAGTATAGCGAGCATTAAGGATAGAAGAACCGGTGAAAGTTCCCACCTGAACTTTACATTAGCCAGTGTAGGGTGTTTTGTATTGTTTGCTAGCATTAAGATAAATAGACTTTATTAAGGCAAATACTATGTGGTGGTTTTAAATACACAATATGTAATTTCCTTTTATTTTTGTTTAAGTTGTATTAGCATTATACAGCTTGAAGCCTCTTTTTTGGGGCCCTTTATACAGAACAGCCAAATGGTAAAAGTGTTATCACTGTGTTTTGGGTTGGGTCATCGAGTCAGATCATGAGGTCATTGTGTTATGATGTAAATGTTGTGAGTTGCTTATACCGTTACTATGTCCTTTGCGGTGGTGATGTATGATGATAATGATGTATTAGCCACTCTTAGTTTGTCTGGTCTTATACTGTTACTATGTCCCTTAGGATGATAAAGTGATCATGTGTTTTAATGTAAGGGAAAATGTCTAACATTGCATTCATTTGGAAATATAATTAGTTTTCGCTCAAGGTAAAAGTGTTCTGTTACTGGGGAGTACGCGACCAGGCACACACCAACTTACTTAGAGTGCAGTGTGAATTGAAGCACATTGCATGCAGTGTTATAAATCTATGGATGTACAAGACAAAAAAACACACACCGTTTTTTGGGTTCTCGTTCATCTTGCTTTATATAGACTTTAAGTGGCTTAAACGTTCCTAATAGTGAGCTAAGACTGAATTGTAACAACTGTAATAACTAGGGATGCACCGAAATGAAATTTTTGGGCCGAAACCGATGACCGAAAATGAGAAACACGCGCACATACGCACATACACGTACACATACTCACCCACATACAAAAAAAAAAAAATGAAAAAATACAAATAAAAAAAAGAGCAATGATGACGACATTACCGAATGAACAATACTGAGCTCTTTAAAGAAAAAACAAAAAACAAAGAAAAAAAAGAAAATGAGAAACGCTTGGCCGAATTTTTTTATAAATATATATATATCAAAATAAAAAACTATGTTTAATATCACTCATATTCACCATTGGCTACAGTCCAATCCACATTTTTGAGAAATAAATGAAGTGGCTGAATGAGAATAACCACAAGCATACGATAAGCACACAGTGCAGAGTCATGTCATTGCGTTTGTCATTCTATTATAAATAAAGTTGTCGTTAGCACACACAGTGGTTTTCTGCGCTATGTTGGACGTAATAATCTGGAGATGAAGCTTTACTTTTGTGAACTTTTTTGAGTGTTGTCATTCGTCAACCTCAATTGACGAATGACAAACTACCATTGATTTAGGTCGCTGCTGGTAACGTAGCTCTCTATGTGAAATAAATTCATTTATCATCTAAAGTCTTATTCAACGGGGGCTTAATTTGCATTTCAGCAGCAAACAATTTGCTACAACACTTCAGTTGCAGAATAAGAAATTCGACCGCTGTAAGGTAGCGCGTAGCTGCTACACGCACACACTTGCCTTGTGTTGTCTTCCGCGTCCTCTTCTCTCGTTGGCGCACACACCATACAGAGATCACGATACTGCTTTCCGCTAACGCTTTGTGCCGTTGCCATTATTTCACGCAACTGATTTGAGATAGCATCGACCGGGTTAGCCTCAAGACGCTAGCTTTCGGCTACTGCTCATGTATTAACATTGAGGCGGAACGCTCACCCACCGCTTTTCTTCTCTTGAATGGATATGTAGTCATGTCCCTGAGCACAAAAACAAATGATTATTGACTGGCTTTAAGATGATGAGAATGGAAAGTGAACTAAGATGAGACACAGCGGTTTGAGAAGAGCATCATTCAAGATCTCAAAATACACACTTACTGCATATTGTTTGGCATGTTTCTAGCAGCACCAACTGTTTGGGATGGGTGTTAAGCAAAATGCAGATTGTCATCCTTGTCACCTCTCCCCCTTGTTAGATTACACAACGTGTGACGCTTTGCAAGCGCATCAGCACGAGGTGTCACGCCATTTTCATGAGCACGATCTTGTGTCTGTTGAATGTCTGTTGGAGGCCACTTGATCATCACTTTATGCTACATAGTACATTCTCCGCACTCTTAGCCATAAAATCTGCCCGATGGTTAACTGCACTTATGTGAAAGAGTCATCATGTTGCTGTCATAAATGTAGCCTGGGAAGGGCGCCCTTTGAATTTGCCATCTGCCTTCCATCAACTGGCTGCTACATTGCCTTGTGGTACAAACATTTTCATATTCATCCTTTTTTTTCTTTTTTTGCATTTACAGTATATAATATGTCTATTTCACGCTTAAATAGCCACACATTGAAAGTCATTAACAAACATTTGAGTCATATTTCCGATGTTTTGGATTTTCTCATGCTTTGAACAAGGGCAATAGTTACTTACTTCTTCACTCTTACGTACACTCTAAAAACAGTTGGGTCAAAAGAAACCCAATTATGGATAAAAAATGGACCGATCCACTTAATGGGTCAATTTGATCCAAATTTGTGAGTTGTTTTATACAAAATGACCATTTCTTGACTCAAAGTTGGGTCAAGAGTGCGGACCCCCGCACACTCCACAGCTTCTTTGGGGAGGGGCGGAGTTTTTCTTACCTCATTTGAAGTCATGTCTTCGTTTCTCAAATGTGGCTGTCGCTTTAAAATCGTGCACGTACTCGCACGCCCACCATGAACGAGGCACAGATGCTGCAATTATGCTTTGGGCCAGAGGAGGCAGTCGCGAGTAAAAAAAATAATAATTTAATTATCCATTCATCCATTTTCTTAACCACTTGTCCTCACAAGGGTCGCGGGGGGGGGGGGGGGGGGGGGCGCTGGAGCCTGTCCCAGATGGCTTCGGGCTGTAGGCGGGATACACCCTGAACTGGTTGCCAGCCAATCGCAGATCCTTTAATTAAATTTAATATATTAACTCTGGATTAATTTAAGTTAATTAGGTTAATTATTTAAATCAATCTACACAAATATCTGCTCCAGTGGTAAACAGAGGAGGTTTTCAACTAGATTGGCCAGTTAGTTTCCAGATGTAGTAGTAAAGTTGCTTCACTTTGGATTAAATTAATCCAGAAGGAATTTTCACTCTGGATTAACTTCAGTTAATTAAATTAATATATTAAATTTAATTCATTCTGAATTCATTAACTCATTCCCTTCACTGAAGCAACCCCCTTTGCTCCCGGCTGTTTTACTGGATTTTGACAGATTTTGCATAAAATAAAAATGTGAAACGTACTAAAAGAAAGATTAGAGTCTCTTGTTTCATAAGAAAAAAAAAGTATATTTGTATCTGTGTCCGTTTTGTAGCAATTAGCATTAGAATATAGCTTATTTGTCAATAAGTTTCATCATTATTGACAAATATGTTTAAAACACTGGGGGGGCTTTGCTTTTTGCAACATGGCTCTGGTTGATCTCTTATGCTCTGCTGCCACCTTCTGGCCTTTTGGGGGGGGGGGTAAACTACCATTGCTTTAAGTGACCTCTTCAGGTCAGAAGCTGCATCAAAGCCTTCTGTATGTTCTAGGATTAAAAACGTCTTTTTTTTAAACGTATAAATAAATGTTTGGGAGTGAAGGACAAAGTATTAAAACAAACGTATTTATTCGTTTTGGGGTTTGAATGAGTTAAATGTTATACATTCACTTTGGATTAACTTAATTCAATCGTATGTTACCACTTTATTAAATTGGTCAACAATTCTCTGCTTAATCTTAAGTTGGTTCAACAATTGTCTTTTTAGAGTGTACCTCTGGTTAGATATCCATTCATTGGTTTTGTATCCCTCCTGTTCAGCCTCATGAGAGTCGAGCTGACTGAGCAAGTGTGGAAGGGGTTCTTGTGTCTACAGGTTTGGCAGCAAAATGTATGAGGTATTCCCTGCAAGCACACTTTGCATAATCAGCATTGTGTTTTTCCCATCAGGTTTTCACTATTCCTGTTCCCTGAGGTAAGAAAATAAGCAAGTTCACTGAGTTATTCATGTGCGGGAGGTTGTTGATCACTACCGAGCTCCATAAACCTGATTGGTCGACTCAGGATACCAGGAAGGCCAGTTTAACCAGCAGCTGCCATGACGCATGAGTGAACCGGGATGGCTCACGGGTTCAAGTGAGAGCTTGGGTAAGAGAGTGCATGCCGTTTTGCTTTTGCATGAGGTCTTCCATTCATGCATTCATGTGCATTGTGTATTTCGCTTACGTGCGCACCTGTTCACCTCGACAGCAACATTTCCCGCCAGGTGGACTCTCAGCTACTAATGTACAGTGCCTTGAAACATTTATACATAATTAGTGTCATCCAGTGGCCACACTAACAGGTTTAGCGTATTGACCCAATCTGTTCTCTAATGCGTAGTGTGGGTCACACCGGGTTTAATGGTCATCACCGTGGCAAATCAGAGGACCTTTTGTTGTTTTGTCACATGGCAAAAGAACTGCGGAAAAAGCTATTTTTAGAAAAAGGAACATAAGGGAAATTGCTACTTTGGTCCCTCCAACCGGATACATGGATCGTGTGTCTCCCTTTCATTTGTACATCTGTATCCTCCTTACCAATAATCCCTTTATACAGTAAATGTGTTCCTTCGCTGATGTGTTTAACCTTCCATTCACTAGTACACTGAGAGAAGTAAATAACTCCCCAAAGGCATGGAAGTTAGGATGGCATCCTTTCATGCCCTCCATTACTTCCACAGTATTTAACTTTCAGCGTAATTCACCCAGACGGTATGTGTTTGTGCTTGTTGTGGTATTTCAAATTATATACTGAAATTTGCCTGTACAAAAAGCATGGTTTGTAATCAAATCTGGAACAACATATTCTTCATCTCGATCAACATCGCGACCCCAAGTTAGACATCAGCACCGTTGCTTTTAAAATGAACAGAAACATCACAACTAAGGTTTTTGTTGATGCTGCAGACTAGGACTTGATGTCATTTGTGGGTACTCAGAATACCCCTGTTTCAGTTTTGGAAGATTTTAGTGCCCTTCAGAATGATTCAGGAAACCGACATTACATACCCGAAAAAGCCTTGAAAATTTGGCAAAAATGCCCTCCCACACATAGCAAAACTTTTCAGATGTTTTCTAGTGCCCGCTATTCATAATTGGATTGTTTTACGGCCATTTAGAATGAATCCAGCAATGTAGTCCATTTTTCTGGCACCTGTTGTCTGGTAAAAGTGCTGCAAACCTTCAATATTATTAAATATTTGCCCCCAAGACTGGGATCTAGTGCAATATTCAAGTGCCAAGATTGTTAGAAATGCTATGTAAAGTATTTTGGTCATGCTTACATTTGGATGTACAGTCATTATTCTTATACTGTAGCTAACTTTTCATGCAATTTTATAGATAACTGTATTGTTAATTATCGCTTAAAAACCACACATCAAAATATCGTCACTCATATTTTTCCCCCAAATCAATGCAACTGCTTGCTATTTTGACACATTCAATAACCAATTTACAGTGTTAAAAATAGCTTGAGAAGAAAAAAAATCTAAATTGACTCTCTAGTTCACTTCAGCTGCATCACTTCCTATCCCAAGGGAGCCATGTGACATTATGTCGCCTCAACATTGATAGTCAGAATGTTATTTAGACAATAATAAGTGAAAATAGTAAAGTTTGAGTACACTCTAAAAAGTAGACTCAATTTGAAAAATGGAGGTAATAATTTCCAATAAAGTTATTTCAACTCAGCTGCCATTGTGTATATGCCACAAGATTACTTAAGTACAAAAAAAAAATTTTGCACGCTACAATCTTAAATAAGTTGAACCAACTTAATTTTCATTGTGTGATACTACTCCATTTAATTATATACTGTAAAACATAGTGCTGGACCAACTTAATAAATTGAGGTAGCAATTTATAGGTTTTTAAGTTATTCCAACTTAGCCATTGCGTAAATGCAACAAAACTCCTCTAGTTAGGAAAACGTAATGCTTTAGTAAAGAGAACATGATTTGTTTTGTATTCTACAAGCTTAAGTAAGTTGAACCAACATATTTTTAACGACTCCATTTTGTCACTTGTTCCTTTTCTTCAATTTTACATTATCATTCACCTACTGATGACATAAAATCAGGAACTGGGGGTTCTTTATCTTGGTCAAGGACACTTGGGACGCAGTCACAAGGGCTGGGGATCGAACCCACAACCTGCAGCAAGAGACAAGCACTCTACTACTGATCCACGCTACCACTTAGCATTGATGAATTGAATTAAATTGAACAGATGACTGCACATTGACATTTCAATAGAAACCTGTACAACTGCCTCAAAAAAACTTAAGATAGATAGATAGATAGATAGATAGATAGATAGATAGATAGATAGATAGATAGATAGATAGATAGATAGATAGATAGATAGATAGATAGATAGATAGATAGATAGATAGATAGATAGATAGATAGATAGATAGATAGATAGATAGATAGATAGATAGATGGATAGAGTCATCCAATGAGGATGACGATGCGTGACATCAACTGCAAAATTAACTTTTATCCCTGTCGCAAGTTTAGCCGTTTATATGTTGTGTATGATGTTTAAATAGTGAATTGGTGGGAGGCAGATTTGTTTGGACGGTGTAACTCACATTATGGTTGTAGGCTAGCGGGCTAGCTAGCAAGAAGCTACAACGCGTAGCATGCCGCTGGACTCTTAGCTCAAACTTTCGCTCCGAGTAAGTTCCAGTGAATACTAGATAAATAGATAGATAGATAGACCTGTTGATTTTTAAAAAAAATTTCAAAACGTTATTATAGTTCAAACCAAGGCAAGGATTCCGCTTGACAGCAACAATATTCAATAATTTCTGTACCGACATTTACTAAGCTCCTGTTTGTGCCAGGAAAAGACTATTAGATAAGTTGGAGGCAATATAGCTTTACAGGGAGTCTTCTATCATCAAGGTACAAAGGTGAAGAGTCTGGCTGTGAACAGCAGGACATCAGCTCTTCTGTCTCTAGACTAATTACCTGGACAGCCGCTGAGAGAGTGGGCCTGCCGTGCCCCGTTTTGCTGCGTTGGGCTTGGGGCGCGGGCCGTGTTGGGGTGGGAGGCGCTCCGGGCTCCTGGGTTTGCTCTCCGGCCGGTGGCCCCTGTAGGGCCCGGGGGTTGTGCTCTGTCGCTGCCATGGCCTGGGGGGGCCTGGGGGTTTGTGTTTGCCCCGTCCTGGCCGGGGTCGACGGCTCCCTTCGGTGGAGGTTTTCATGCATGCCAGATCTACCACACTAGCATCTACCGAAATTCAAACACAATCTGTTTCTTCCTCTCGTCGCTGAATCGGTGGAGGCTGATGTCTGTGGATCTCACTCTGCTTCATCTATCCTTCCTTCCTTTCTTTAGTCTTTCTTTTGGTCTCTTGAGGTCTCCCTAATTTGTTGAAATTTAGATGTTTCTGGGGTTGGTGAAAGATTCTGGTTTGTAACCCTGTGTGTAGTAGGTGGTTTCTGGTCGGTGCTGGATTTCACTTTTCTTTCTTTTCTTTGATCCTTCCTCGGGTCTCCTGACAACTTCATGACTCTAGTGGGATTCTGAAGTCTTCGGTTTAGGTGAAGGTTATGGGATTTTTATATGTTTCAGGGAAATTAATGAGTACAAACTCACACGCACGCACATATGCACACACACACTCACGCACACACACACAAGAGAGAGAGAGAGAGAGAGAGAGAGAGAGAGAGAGAGAGAGAGAGAGAGAGAGCAATGATGATGACATGTTGAATCAGTAAGATTATGAATGAACAATACAGAGCTCTCTAAATTTTTCCAGCTTTCCGCAATGATTTTATTGAAGGGCTTGTTATTATGATTATATATATATATATATCAGTGGCGAGCGGTCATAATAGCAGCTTGTATTCAAATGTGGTTTTCAACTTTAAGTTTGGCTCCAGGGGAAAACATGATGATCATCAGCATGAAGGCAGCATCAGGCTTCTGGCTTGACCCCTACTGCATGTCTGTGCATGATACCGGCTCATTATGTATATTTTCATGTATGCCTTATTAAGAAAACAGTAGGCATGTTCGTGCCAGTCAGTGAGGGTTGATGCATCATGCTGAGTCAGGATTGGGCGCTCGTTACGTCGTCCAGATGTAAACAAAAACAAGAGGAAGCGAAGTGTGAAGTCAGTGGCTCTGCACATGATTTACTTACCTAACCTGTGTTGTTTAAAAACAAAAAACAAAAAAAACATACACATGAAAGCACCTGGACAGCCAGTACCAAAAGTTTACTGATTAACTGATTGGACTAATTTGTTTTGAACATGCAGAACAGAGTTGTTTTAGCCATCAAAGGACCGTCACCACCTGCAAATTGAAATATTCCTGTATTTCTGTTGCTGCATATCAATTTGCCAAGTTGATGCTGATCAGATGGCTTACCTGGCTGACTGCTTATGTAACACTGGCTTCCTGGAAGAGGGTACAATTTAGGCTGTAATATTTGGCATTCAAGATCTGTGTATGTCTGTGTGGAATTAAAAGTTATCAGCCCGTCCCAGTGATGTGCAAGCGCTCTCTCATTTTGTTCTCTCCATTTCTTTTTATCTCAGCATGGCGTCGTAATTAAGAGCGTACAGGGTGGGGGCTGACGACCCACCGTACGTTGTTCATTTTGGATTTCAAAGCAGACCACCCACCCATGTCTAGATGAGCATTTTAACACCTCTTTTCATTTAATTTTGACAGCTTTTGGTCAAAATTAAACACCACACTGACTTTTTTTTACAGGAATTCGGTTGGCATCCAATCAAAGGCACTATAGCACATTTTCCCACTTTTTTTAAGCCAAGATCATTTCAAACCTTTTTCAGCTATAACCTGTAAAACTCAATAAAAAAAATTGTTTGGAGTAGGTGAAAAAAATGAACTGAAATAATGTGGTTGCAAAAGTGTGCACACCCTCTCATACCAGAATTAACCAATCACATCACATCTGAGTTGTTATAGTAGGCTTCTTCAGACTTAGTAGAAGCCTGAACATTTTGCGCTGACGCTAACTGCTATATGGAAATGTTAACAATTCTGCCCGCATTGTTTAGACCCCCTAAATCCTTAAGCTGAAGCAAAACAGCCCCAAAGCATGACACTGCTACCGCCATTATTCATTTTAAGTGCAGCGTTCTTTTGGTGATGAGCAGTGTTGTATTTGTGACAAACATACCTATTGTAATTATGGCCGAAAAGTTTGACCTTGGTTCCATTAGATCCGAGCAATAAAAAAGTTCAAAAACATGTGGGATAATGTCCATCCATCCATCCATCCATCCATCCATCCATCTACTACCGCTAATCCGGGGTCGGGTCGTGGGGGCAGCAGCTTTAGGAGGGAAACCCAGACTTCCCAAGGCGCTCCAAGGCCAGCCGAGAGACTTAGTCTCTCCAGCGTGTCTGGGTCGTCCCCGAGGACCCCCGCCATTGGGAAATGGCCCGAACACCTCTCCAGGGAGACGTCCAGGAGGCATCCGAACCAGATGTCAGAGCCACCTCAACTGGCTCCTCTCAACGTGGAGGAGTAACGGCTCAACCCTGAGTCCCTCCCGGATGACCGAGCGTCTCACCCTATCTCTAAGGGAGAGCCCGGACACCCTGCGGAGGAAACTCATTGTGGTCGCTTATATCCGGGATCTTGTTCTTTCGGTCTCGACCCACAGCTCATGACCATAGGTGAGGGCAGGAACGTAGATCGACCAGTAAATCGAGAGCTTCGCCTTTTGGCTCAGCTCCTTCTTCACCAAAACAGACCGATACAGAGTCCGCATCATTGCAGACGCTGCACCGATCTGCCCATCGATCTCCCGCTCCATTCTGCCCTCACTCATGAACAAGACCTCAAGATACTTGAACTCCTTCACTTGGGGCATGATCTCAACCTCGAGAGGGCACGCCACCCTTTTCCGACTGAGGACCATGGTTTGGAGGTGCTGATCTTCATCCCAACCGCTTCACACTCGCCTGCGAACCGCTCCAGTGAGATCACAGCTTGATGAAGCCAACAGCACCATATTATCTGCAAAAAGCAGAGATGCAATACTGAGGCCACCAAACCGGAACACACCAACACTTCGGCTGCACCTAGAATTTCTGTTCATAAAAGTTATGATCAGAATCGGTGACAAAAGGCAGCCCAACCCTCACTGAGAACAAATCTGACTTAATGCCGGCAATGCGGACCAAACTCTGACACCGGTTGTACAGGGACCGAACAGCCCGTATCAGGGGGCTTGGTACCCCGTACTCCCAAAGCACCCCTCACAGGACTCCCCGAGGGACACGGTCGAACGCCTTACTCCAAATCCACAAAACACATGTAGACTGTTTGGGCAAACTCCCATGCACCCTTGAGGACCCTGCCGAGGGTGTAGACCTAGTCCACTGTTCCACGACCAGGACGAAAACCACATTGCTGCTCCTGAATCTGAGATTCGACTTCCCGACGGATCCTCCTCTCCAGCACCCCTGAATAGACCTTACCAGGGAGGCTGAGGAGTGTGATCCTTCTATAGTTGGAGCACACCCTCCGGTCCCCCTTTTTAAAAAGGGAGACCACCACCCCGGCCTGCCAATCCAGAGGCACTCTCCCTGATATCCACGCAATGTTGTAGAGGCGTGTCAACCACGACAGCCCCACAACATCCAGAGACTTTAGGAACTCCGGGTGGATCTCATCCATCCCCCTGGGCCTTGCCACCAAGGAGCTTTCCAACCATCTCAGTGACTTTGGCCCCAGAGATAGGAGAGCCCACCTCAGAGTCCCAAGACGTGTCGGTGCAAATGAGGAGTTCTTTGAAGTATTCTCCCCACCTACTCACCACGTCTCGAGTCGAAGTCAGCAGCACCCCATCTCCACTATACACAGTGTTAATGGTGCACTGCTTTCCTCTCCTGAGACGCCGGGTGGTGGACCAGAAATTCTTCGAAACCGTCCGGAAATCTTTTTCCGTGGCCTCACTGAACTCCTCCCATGTCCAGGTTTTTGCCTCAGCAACCGCCAAAGCTGCATTCCGCTTGTCCAGCCGGTACATGTCAGCTGCCTCCGGAGTCCCACAGGCCAAAAAGGCTCAATAGGACTCCTTCTTCAGCTTGATGGCATCCCTTACCAGTAGGTTTGATGATTGCCGCCACGACAGGCACCGACCACCTTACGGCCACACCTCCACAATGGAGGCGCGGAACATGGCCCACTCGGACTCAATGTCCCTTGGGACAAGAGAGAAGTTCTGCCGGAGGTGGGCGTTGAAACTATTTCTGACAGGGGATTCTGCCAGACGTTGCCAGTAGACCCTCACAATACGTTTGGGTCTACCAGGTCTGACCGGCATCTTTCCCCACCATCGCAGCCAACACACCACCAGGTGGTGATCAGTTGACAGCTCCGCCCCTCTCTTCACCCGAGTGTCCAAAACATGCGGCCGCAAATCCTACAGGACTACAAAGTTGATCATCAAACTGCGGCCTAGGGTGTCCTGGTGCCAAGTGCACAGATGGACACCCCTATGTTTGAACATGGTGTTCGTTATGGACAATCCGTAACGAGCACAGAAGTACAATAGAACACCATTCGGGTTCAGATCATGGGGGCCAGATCGTATCGGGGTCGCCTAAAGAATACGTTACGCTACAGGATTTGCCGGAAATTATCCAGTTGATGTCAAACATTGGAAAGAAAATACAGTATTAAAGATGTAATTTAAACAACAAAATGTACAGACTGAAATTGTAAAAAACGTAAATAAACCTAAGAATATAAACGCAAGATATATTTAATAGGCGGCACGATGGGTAACTGGTTAGCACGTCCGCCTCCCAGTGCAGAAGACGTGAGATCGAGTCCAGGTTTTGGCCTTCCTGTGTGGAGTTTGCATGTTCTCCCCGTGCTTGCGTGGGTTTTCCTCCGAGTACTCCGGTTTCCTCCCACATTCCAAAAAAGACATGCATGGCAGGTTAATTGAACACTCCAAATTGTCCCTAGGTGTGATTGTGAGTGTGGATGGTTGTTCGTCTCGGCATCTGCAATTGGTTGGCAACCAGTTCAGGGTGTGCCCCGCCTACTGCCCGAAGCCAGCTGAGATCGGCTCCAGCACCCCCCGCGGTTAAGAAGATGGATTGATGGATGCATTGAATAAATAATAAAATAGATTGAATAAATGATAAATACACAAATTAATTGCCTGAGATGTGACAAATAATGTCAGTTTAAAATGTTAATTGTTCCTATTATCATTAAGTCTGTTTTTGTGATGTATTGTGATTTGTGAACAGCTAAAAAATAAACCAAACCGAAGTGAATCGAGCATTTCGTGACGTCACCGGCAAGCGCGAAGGCGCTATAATCTATTTTATTATTTCTTCAATCTTACAGTATCCTGCTTTTATAGTCTTAGGTTTATTCAGGTTTTTACAATTTCAGTCCATACATTTTGTTATTTCAATGACATCTTTATTCATTTCTTTCCAATGTTTTACCGTCAATTTTCTTTCATATAACTTTATTGAACAATTGTAAACGGGCATTTTCCAGCCAATCCTGTAGCGTGACATCATCTGTAGGCGACCCCGATACAATCTAGCAGCCCGATCACATCTGGTACCGACACCGGCGTCACAATATCTATTTGGGATTGCTCCACGGTGATTTGCTCGGGAAAGGCGGGACAATCTGCACAATACTTTGAGCTGATTGGACGATGCGGCATCTTGAGTACGTTTGTTTTGACTAATGACGGCAACGGATGAAAATGTCGTCTTCGGTCATGCCTTAGGGAAAAAAAGCACAAGTATCTTTACCGGATAAAAATGCATGAAGCGTCTCTTGCTGTTCAACAAGGAAACAGTGAGTAATTCAGCGAGAACAGAATAAATGGCAGCATCCATTCGTCCATGTTAGGTTTATTTGTTTCTCCCTGCGTCAGCGCTTCCTGGTTTGGTCACAGCTTCATGTCCCGCCCTCAACAACACCTGATTGGTCCCACCTAAAAAAGGTTGGTGATGAACAGTTCTGCGAGAGCAGTACAAGATCATCATGTTTGTGAACAAATACCGCAAGAATTAAGTTTGCTGGCAAGGTTAGAACCTCAGGCCCCGCTTCAAGAATCCAGATCGACATCAGCTTGCGTGTCACCGACAATAACAATATAATATCAAAACATGGGTGCGGTGGGCCAAATAAAGCTGCAGTCCAGCCAGACTTGAGTGTATTGGAAAGGGCAGGGGCCCATGCTTCACTCAACAGCTTGGCTTTGCTTGACACGCAACTGGCCCCCTTCCCTGTCTCACGCCATTATCATCAGATAGCCTCTCATGCACCCGCACAAACACATTCATCAGCTTGCAGATGTTATCTCACTGAATGAGTAACAGTGGAAGCGAGTAGTTGATTGTTGTCATAACTGTTGTTTACTGTTACAGCTGCCTGGAACTGACTAGCATGTCTATTACAGCACACTTGCCTTGATTACATTCAGGCATATTTGACTGCATGTAAACAAGTGACCACAACACCTTAAATAAAGTCAGTTATTGGAGTCTAAAAAATTACCCTTGAGAATGACACTTAACCATTACATCTCTTAAAATGAGACTTCAAATGCCACAGACCCATTAAAAAAGATTCACAATTTTTTTATTGTTATTATGCAAAATAGATGGGCTGAAACATCAACAGACAATGATTTGTGTGTGGTAGTATTCATTTTATCAGCCATGTTTAAATTTAGTCTCAATTGTAGTCCACTTCAATCGTGCTTGTTAGTTTTTATCATATTTAGTCAACCTAATTAAATTTTTTGTTTAGTCAAGTTTTAGTCGACTATAATTCGACCATTTTAGTCTAATGAGACAATTTTACACCCATTATATTTTTTGCCAGTAGATAATACCGAACATATCTATCTGATCTAAAATTAGTTTACAAAACGTTTTTCTCTCATCTTTTTGATGAAAAACAATTTGTTCAGTATCACTCTTGGAAGACCAAAACTCTGTCCATTCCACGATACTACAACCCAACATCCGCCAACACCTTGTGCCAACTGCCATAATTCCTCACCGCTGATATGAATAGCATCGATCCGGTAAGGTTTAGCCTTAAGAGTCGACGTTAGCTTCCGGCTAACATTGGGTGCCTCCGTTTCTTCTACGGACAGCTTCTACAGCTCATATTGGTGTATGCTTGAACAGTGACGCAGCGCGTCACCGGGGCTAGCGGCTGTTCGTAACAGTTGGTACAACTTCAACTCTGTAGGCTACAAGTGGCTACTATCGCTAGCAAGTTAGTCAGCATCACTTTACCGTTACTGTTGGAACATTATAGCCGTTGTTATAAACAACCACCACCAACATTTTTTGTTAACCTACCACAATGTCTTTGTGGTGAACTGCAACGTCTCTTCAAGTTTGTCGTGTTTTTCACGGATATAAATTGTGTCCACATCTTTTCCCTCCGAATGAAATTAAGCAGGTAGTTTTTTTTTCTCTATTCATCATATTTAAAATGTGTCCATATATCCCGTCTATTTTTTCTCCCGGGCCCCGTGCAAAGTATGGCCATTTACGTTTCCTTTCACCAGCGTTAATCCACCTTCAGTCTGTTGTCTTCGTCTTCCCATGTGTCTTTGATGGGGAATCGCCGAAGAGGTGGAGAAGACAGGATTTTGCAAAAGTGTGGGTGACTGGATAGTAAAATACTTACTTACTTTAGCCTGCTGCTATGCTATTAGCTCCCAGATGATAAAACTCTAGCAGTCGGGATGACTGACAGCTCACACGCTTTGTAAATGTTATTAAGTCTTCCAGTGAACACGATCACCACTTTCTGATCCATTCCCTGTGAGACGCTTTAAAACTGGCAGCGTTTGGGAGCTCATTTTCCTCCATATTGACAAACATGCGTGATCGTTGACTAGCAACTCGTTTGGTTTTCGGTGCATGGGGCGTGAGCTTCGTGTGTCTTACGTTGTGTCTCACGCACCCCAAAAGTAACAACCCCATTTTCAAAATGTAATAAGTAAAAAGTACATATTTGTATTTGAAAAGTAAGAAGTAAAACTAAAGCGTCACAAGAATAAAACATATTCAGGTAAAGTACAGATAACTGAAAAAAAAAAGTACAGTAACGAAGTACAAGTACTTCCCATCTCTGTCCTCGGGTAGGACTACACATAGAGGTTGGGGTGGGCCCTGGTGGCTTGGGGGCCCTAGGCAGCCGCCTACTTGGTCTATAGCAAAAACAAAACGGCTATGATAACCACTGATTTGAACGAAGGTGCAAACATTTTGAAAAACTGAAATGGTGAAAAAGAGTTTAAAAGGAACCCCATCTTTCATGACAAGTTTGCTCTATATTATTTATTTGGCTGTTACTAACATACCTAGGAGATTCAATTTTGAAAAATCATTTCCAGTTTAATACATTTTGTAGAAACTTTATTTGGACGTACACCGCCATTGTTATTTACGTCGCAACGCATACGGTGCGTAGTGACGTAGAATGGCTGCTGGCTTTCTGCCGAGCAATCTGAAACGCCTATAAAGAAAGCAAGGTAAGCCTCCGTAGCGTTCCTAAAGGGACGATCAAAACTCTTGAATGCGTCTGGTGAATGACGAGAGTACGGCGTGGGGGAGGGTGACTCTCCCGATCGCATGTTGTTTCTTTAGGAACGCTACGAGGCTTAACTTGCTTTCTTTATGGGCGTTTCACATTGCTCAGCAGACAGCCTGCCGCCATTCTACGTCACCAGCACACACTGAATGCGTTGTGACGTAAATAACAATGACGGCGCACGTCCAAATAAAGTTTCTACAAAATGTATATAAAACTGGAAATTATTATTTTTTGTTTTATTACCACAATTGAGTACTTCAGTACAGTGTTCTCCGCCTTCAAACCCTCATAATGTTTTTAAAACCAAATCTCTGAATTCACTTTACAGAGTCTTTAATTGTTTAACTATGTGTAATGTTTGCAATATTTGTAATGTGGTCACATTTTGCACATGTATGGTTTGTATTTGATAGAAGTGCCCTTTCAAAAAAGTACATACAGTATATACTGTATATATATTGCATAAACTTAGCATGTTTTCCCCTCAATGCATTAGATTACATAATGAAGCAGCTTGCACCAACCTGTATGTGTTAATACACACATACTTACAAACGTTGAAGTACGCAAGCAAACACCCTCATGTTACCACACATACGCTTTGCATATGTTATAGGAAACTGTTAATTAGACTTGGCACCAGTTGCCGATGTGTCATATACTGCATACGTATTTGTCTACCATCACCTCTTCGGTTCTCACATTTCTCACCATCACCGTGTGAAAATCTGTTGTTGTTTTTTTTACATCTCCTGCTTTTTGGGCTGCATTTGTATTTTGTCCCTAAGTCATCATCCTTTATAATGTGTTTTTACAGACCGGAATAAAGTTCAGTCCACACACAGGTCAGTGCCTGTTTTCAACTCACCGCATGGCATGAAACTGACTTCTAGAATTCTAAGCAAATCATAATAGTCAGACAGCTCCATCCATGCATTTCCACATTAGAGTCGCAGATGAGCCTATTCCAACTGAGTTGGGTGAGAGGCAGGGTGACACCCAATTCGCACTGACTGCGAAACGGACGCGGTGCGTTTTCTGTACGGCATCCACACGGACTCCTATTGGTCCTATTGGTAAACAATAGCCACACTTGCCTTTTGTCACATTGATATGCTTTTGGACATGATTTCTGGGACTTCAACCATGGGTAAGTGCGTTTTGTGTTTAAATAGTGTTATTTTGTCATGTTTAATTTATTCTGAGCTTGTTTTTTTCTATTAAATGTCCGACTCATGTCATGCTATGTAGTTAGCTAGCTTCCCTCCCCCAAAAATGAGTTCGCAAACGGTTTTATTTTGAAATATACTGGATCTACCTTCATGCAGACATTCGACTTCCTGTCCGGCTCGTGTAATTTCTTCAGCTTCATGAAAATCCGCATGCGGCGTCCGGAAAAAATATTAAACGCTTGCGAAAACCTTCCGCAGAGCCCAATCTGTTCCGCACCGCATACGCACCGCACTGCAGACTCGAATGCTTTCTATTCGTACGTTACGCAGTCAGTATGAATTGGGCGTAAACCCTGGACTGGTCACCAGTCAATGGCAGGGACGGACAACCATTCATTCCCACATTCACACATATGTACAATTCAGAGCTAGCCTGGAAATCAGACTCATCGTGTACAAGCACGTGAGTCTGGACACAGTCGCCATCAAGCGCATTGCTGAGGTAGAGCAAACCTAACCAAACAGACAGTGAAAAGAAGCAATTAGCGAATTGTGGAAGTTATGTATTTTGGGAACTTCCTACATATTTTGACCAAGTGTAGTTGCCGTAGTTTGCAAACAAATATACCCTCAGATCGTACATGTAATCGCATTCCTACGGATTAAATGTGCATCATGTAGCGCTTCTCCCAGTCTTATCAGTGGCATTTTCGCCGTAAACAGAGAAAATAATGTGAGAAATTAGAGAACTGTATTCAAGTTAGGTAGCCTTAGCGAGTGGCAACTAAAGATGGTCGCTGGTGGCTTCACTTTTCTTGCGACAGCCAAAAAATGTCATTGTTAGTCCATTCATATATAAGTCTGTAATCTTGAGACTTGTCTTATTTTGAAATGCTTCCAGTCCCAACAGCTGCAGTTTTTTTTTTTAATGTTTATGTGTTTTTGGTCATTTAAAACTGAGTTTAATGCTGAAGGAAACACGGTACCGTATCTCCCACACGCCATTTTGAATAGACGTCCGCTGCCCAAGAGTGACGTTGCTCACGAAGAATAAGTCACAGGAAATAAACACATTTGATTGCATAATTTGTTTGGAACCGGGCCGAACATCGGTCAATGGCAGCCTTTACCAGACCCACTTCCTGTCTTTCAAGAAAGTGGGTCTGGCTTGACAGCCTAATTTAGAGCAGGACGACACTAACATAAATCCTAAATAGTCGCAAAACTTTTCTATCAGTCAATGGCCTATTTATTAAGGTGGGTCAGGCCGCATGCGATGTAATATTTTAAAGATGTCCTTTTCATTCACCCCCCAAAAAAACACAACATAAAATAAAATGTAATTTCTATTTTAGCATAAATGAAAATAAATTGTTACATAAAACAAAAAAACACCCCTATCTAAAGCAATTCAAAACCACTATACCATGGTGCTGCCTTTACTGTGAATGACCCAGTAGTTCATAACAAATGAAAATGGAAACAACTGTAGTAAATAAACGGGAAGTCAACCCAAAAAGTTCCTTTACAATAATATGTTCTATGCCCACCCATTAGCCTAAATGCGGCATTCTGATTAATATTGTGTTTGTAGATTCTGAGCCAAGTAGCAAAATGTACCCGTTTTTCTCCATCTCAGGGGGTGGCCATTTTGTCGAATGAAAATGACATCACAGCACAGCTGCTCAGGGCTCAAATGACCAATCACGGCTCACCTGTGTTTGGTCAGGTGTTGTTTTTCCTCAGCTGTGATGCGGCGGGTTAGCCAGCTAGCAAGCTTGCTAACGCATCTGTAGCTCCTCAGTGTGATTGTGCAGTCCCCTTAGCTGCAATTAATTTGAGTGATATTTGATCCAAAATGGTCAAATTCACTAAAAAGTAAACATTTATGTAAAATGTCCATTTAAATTCTCATGGGAATGCCAGTGTGACATTTTCCAATCATACGTAGCTGTCTTCAAGGATAACTGAGAGTGGATTACTGAACTTCGATGTGAATGTCCTTGACTCACGACAGCAGGCGTTTTTACTCAAATCAACGTTATTTCATCAGTGTACTGTATGTGTTGATGGCTTCACATGTCAATCAATGCTTAAAACTTCACTTGTGCTTATGAGAGATAATACTTGTGTTTATGTCCTGCAGTGTTACAGCAGAGCGCACCACACAGCATGTGTCTCCGGCGGAGAGAACACACTGGCTTCATTACTGGCCGAAGTGAGCACTAGTAGACCGCCTCCGCCGCGGTTACACAAACCCGGCGCTCCGAGCCGAGAACAGCCGCCTTAAGTACACCTATCCAATTTCGTCCCTCGCCTAAAAAGGTCAGGGCCATTTGTACTTTTCGCTCGAAATCAAGGTAAATACAGTGTGTTTGACACAGAAACAAGAGAATATTCTATCTAGTGAGGTCAATCATTAATACAACTATTTGTATATAAAAATGACATTTTCCATCATTTGTACACTATAAAAACAGCTTTCCTGGAACACATGGTAAAATTCCAACCATTGTGCTGGCGTACCTAATGTGGTGTCCCGCGGGCCGTTCCCTGGCCCTGAAAATAGCAACACCTACATCACAAGACTTCTTCCCTCGATCTTGCACTCTTTCTCTTGTGAGCACTGACTCACATGCTGAGAAGAGAAGTTAAAGGTAATAAGTGGCCAAGTGGATGAGAAGCGTTTGAGTCACAAAGCTGGCTGGCAACAACATGGGAAGGAAGTCGATGGCTGTTGCACTCGCTCCGTTTTGGGAGATGTTTGACGTGGCTTAATTGCATATTGAACATACACCTGCCACAGAGTGAATGTTAATTTTCCATACAACAATACTTAACGTTGTGAGTCCATATTTAAACGCCTTGGGCTAAAAATAAATTGACCTATTAAAATTGTGAATGCGTTGGAGCATAAAAAAAGCAAATGCTTAGTACAGGATAATAGAGTTTACGTTTTTTAAGTTTTACTTTTCGGATGTCATGAGTAAAGGTTGTGTTGGAAGCTGTTAGTTACAATGACATGTCTGAAAGGAAAATGTAATTAATAAGACAAACAAACAAACTTTCTTTCTGGCCAAACTCGTTGTTTAACTAACTCATATATCTGGAAAAAAAATTAAGAAAAAGTAGAAGAAATAATTCCATGGGCCATGCAGCCTCCTAGATGGCATTTTAGCTAAAAATAAATAAATAAAAAAGCCCGGCTGTCAACAATTCTGGGCTATCAAGTGGAATTGTCTCAGTTTTATTGTCATTGCACACAATGGACGAATGAAGTTTGAATTGTGTAAGCGTCATAGTTGTTTATGGTGGCCACTTTATCACTGTATACAGGTATAGGCCTATACTATCTGTCTACTCTTATCGTGTAAATTTTTGCACCTTGTTTAGCGCAAAAGAAAAGTGGCATTGTATGTCCCAAGCTGCAAAATTGAACTCCAACATACAAAAGCAGTTCACTTTAAAGCCTGTCCAAAAGACACCATTCTTGTATTTCTGAGGTTGGGTGCCCCCTTTTGGTCTAACCTTGACACTCCAGCTGTTTTTCCTCCTGGGGGCGTCTCAGAGAAATGACTGACAGATGTTTGCAAGAGAAAAATGCAACGTCCTATTTAAAAAAAAATAAAAATAAAAAACGACAATATAACGCCTTTTCACTTTCCTGCTGTTTTGCGCGTGATTGCTTTAAACAAAATTTCAAACGAAACAGTCTTATTCAGGCTTTGCGGGCAGTGGACTGATGTCACGCAATCGCGGGGGTGGGGGGCGGGGGAGGGTGTAGTCTGTCAGTCTGTTCCAGCTGCCTCCGCGGGAGCGTGACGCACACGGTAGGCGCGGCCATCTGCCTAATAAAAGCGCCACCCTGGACCACTTGTAGCATCTATGAGACCCGCACCTTACGTCTCACATCACCACACACACGCACACAAAGTGGATTTGTAAAACTTGCATCCACCATGATCAAGAAGATGACACCCTCCGAGAACGAGTTCAACATCCCGGCCAAGAACTGCCGCAGGATGGTCATCCTCGGCTCCAACAAGGTGGGCAAGACGGCCATCATCTCGCGCTTCTTGAACTCGCGAGTGGACGAGCAGTACACGCCGACCATCGAGGACTTCCACAGGAAGTTTTACAGCATCCGCGGGAACGTTTACCAGCTGGACATTTTGGACACGTCCGGGAACCATCCTTTCCCAGCCATGAGGAGGCTCTCCATCCTCACAGGTGCGTTTGGAGCCCGCGTGCAATGCAGAGTTTACTCCTGCATGCAGCCAATTAACGTCAGTGCTGTGGTTACTTGCGAATGCATCGTCGTTGCAGATTTTACTCAGGAATGTATGGCATTAAAGGATATTATGCACTGCAAACTGATGCAATAGTGTGTATGCAGTAATGTATGTGTCAAATTGAAATTTAGGCAATGCAGCTCACTCACTGCAATTTAACAATAAAGTTGCAATATTATGAGAAAAATGTTAGAATTTTTGAACATCACAAAATTCCATGGCGGGAAAAAATCTGAATATTAAAGTTTTGTTTTGTTTTTGCTTTTTAGCCTTATGAAAATTAATGTTGCAATATTATGAGGAAACAATATGTCATTTCAAAAAGGGGGGAAATGGGAGGATTTTTTTTTTTTTACAACAAAAAAGTTGTAGCCTCGTATTACAATAATAAAACATTATAATAAGGGAAACCTAAGATATTTAAGTTAAAATATTATGAGGATTTCTTATTTTGTAAGAAAAACTGCTAATAGAAGAATATAATGAGTTTTTTTTAAGAAAGATGCAATTTAGTCACTAATGTAGACACTTAAAGGCCATGAAATTCAGCATATTCACATTATATCCAATGCAATTTCATTTACCAAGGCAATGCAGAGTCCACTCAACAGTAGTGTATTAAAAAAGTGCATTGCGATTTGCTCATTAACATTAGTCAATGCAAGGCGTCAATGCAATGCATGTTAGTCATCATAAATACATCAAAATTTAATGACTCCCACATTTAACAGTCAATGCAATGTAGAAATGCACAAATCCATCCAACATTGTAAAAATTCATACTTATGCCGTTTATTCATGGCTACCTATGTGGGATCCACTTGTTGGTTGGTCCTAACTGTACATTTGCTCCTTTTGTCTCCCGCAGGCGACGTGTTCATTTTGGTGTTCAGCCTGGACAACCGAGACTCCTTCCAGGAGGTGCAGCGCCTCAAGCGGCAGATCTACGAGACTAAGTCGTGTCTGAGGAACAAGACCAAGGAGAGCGCCGACGTGCCTCTGGTCATCTGCGGCAACAAAAGCGACCGCGATTTCCAGCGCGAGGTGCAGGAGGAGGAGATCGAGCAGCTGGTCCGCGGCGACGACGATCACTGCTGCGCCTACTTTGAGATCTCGGCAAAGAAGAACATCAACGTGGACCGGATGTTCCAGACGCTCTTCGCCATGGCCAAGCTGCCGGACGAGATGAGCCCCGACCGCCACTGCAAGGTGTCGTTGCAGTCGTGCGAGCTGCTGCACCGCAAGTCGTTCCGCGTCAGGAAGTGCAAGGACGCGTATGGCATCGTGGCGCCGTTCGCGCGTCGGCCCAGCGTCCACAGTGACTTGATGTACATCAAGGAGAAGGCCGTGGGAGGAGGTCAAGCTAAGGAGAAAGGCTGCGTCATTTGCTGACCCCCTTGGAGGGGTGAGGGGGACACAAAGGACTTTTGGACTGGAGAGATGATGACATGCAACATGTGGACAAGCACCGGGACGTCGGTCCTCAATGCAGTTTCTGTGAAATCAGCCTCGACTGACTGTGTTTACATCCTCCACCAGACTTGAATATTTGTTACACTATGAACAAATCTGAATTTGTATTTATTTTGTTCGTCAACTTTTGCATCAAATAAAAACTTGCTACTTTCATAAACTTGCCTCACTCTTCTTCTTTTTTTTAAGAGTACAGTGAACCCCATCTTGTGAAGTTCAGAATGCATTCAGATTTGTCTACAGTATTTACATGTATACTAGTGAACAAATCTTAGGTGGCAAAATGCTTACCTCCAACTGTTTGTTGCCACTTAATGTTGACATTTAAATCAAACTATCACAAAAGTCTCCACATGGTGCCTGGCAACGGGGCCATGCATCAAGGGGTGGCCGTACAAATGTACTTGGCCAGTGGAACTAAAAATTTTACTGTAGGCATTTAAGTCTTTCTACTGGCTGGGTGACTACAATAATATATTATATTTTTACAGTAAAATACCGGCAGCTGTGGTTGCTGAAATTATACCGTTAAATTACGGTAACACTTTTTCTATGTTTATGGTAAAAACAAATTGTTACCCGTTTCTTGAGCACGTGATGTCATTTTCAGTTGACAGCAAGTGGCAAAATGTGCTTTAACAGTATTAATTGGACATGAAAAATAATGCAGTTATCAAATTACTTCTAGAATTTTTTGGGGAACTTTTTACTGCTGAAAATGCTAAATGAGTCAAGAATTTCTTTAAACACTTGTTTCAGGTCATTAGGATTAACCTGCAAAAAAAATGCTCCTCGATATTGTGGCTCCTCAAATGATGTCATCATGATTAGGCAATATGCCTTGTGTTGACAAAGATGGATATAAATAATAATATTCAAAGATAATTTGACCAAATCTGTCATTTCAGAGGTAGTAGTAGCTCTTCACATTTGTCATGTTCAGAACCCCTAAATGATATACAATTATAACCAGGATAGTACACATGACAACAACAAAAAACTATTTGTAGAGCCCCTCTCCAAAGGCAACCAATTTGTCAAAAGACTAACAACATTTCAGTTATTGTTCTACATTATTTATTACAAAACTTTGCCTGACATCATCCTATCACACACACACACACAAAAATACTATATATACTGCCTCCCAAAATATGAAGTAACCCAATACTTATTAAAAGTCCATTCATTGTCCTTCATCTGAAACACTGGTCTCGTTGGCCACCGTAGCTCGCTTGTCATTGTAATGTAAACAAAGCGTCCCTGTCATTTGGAAAGCAGAGTGCGCTCTTAGTTACTGTGGCAATTGTCCATCTCTGTATTCAAGAGGCTTTGGGTACGTCGAACATGCACAAGCTTTTGTATTTCTGCAGCAGCTGGTTCTTGGTGCGGACCTGCTCCCGCAGCGTCGCCAGCTGCTGCTGCTGCTCCCCGGGGCTGCTCTCGATGCCGGGCATGGCGGAGATCTGCTCCCGGGCCTCCTGGAGCTTGGTCTTCAGCTTGCTCAGCTCCTGGTGCACGTCAGGGCTGTCCTTGTCCATGCTTGAAAACACAACCAAACGGGACATTTTAGTTCTCATGTTTGTATCGCTTCTTGTTAGCCGAGCCCAGTGTTAGCTGCAGTGGCTTTCATGTCAAGAAAGAAAGCATTGTAATGGTTTTCAATGGAGAAAATTGCGCTCATTTAAAGTTAAGACGCCGTCGTACTTTTGATTCAGCTTACCACTTAATAATATCGTGAACTAAAGGTAGGAGAGAGCAGTCTTCGCTCTCTTTCTCCTGCTTCGGCTGTGACACAGCCATCATTGCTTGCCTCCTGCTTTTCGTCGCAGTGTTACTGCGTCATGCACAAATACGCTTCCTGATGACGTTACGCAAACGCCGCGGCCAAAGGACGAACGGTGTCGGTATATTGTTTTCATTTGAATGTTTTCAATGTTTCTTTGTTTTTGTTTAAGATTCGTGATACTTAATTTTTAACAAATGTTTTTAAAATGTTTTATTATTGTTATTTTCCTCCTCTGTGTTGCTTTTAAATGTAATTTAGAATGTTCTATTTCGTGTCACTCAAGTTTGAGATTTTATCATTTAAATTCGAAACATTGTACATAATAATTACTTTACATATACCTTTTGTGACCATGTGTGTATTATGTATACATGAATGTGCACTGTGTCATGCAAATGAAAACAATAGCTGCCTTGCAGATCGGAGGTTCAAAACTAGGTGCTGGTCCATCACAAAATTCCCCAAACACAATGGGAAAGTGAGCCAAGGTCCAATGAAACCAATGACGGATATTTTCGAGTGAAACATCACCCAAAAAATAAAATAAAAACATAATTCCTACAGTGACACATTGTGGTGCCTGATCCTTTTTATTTTGTTTTCTTTTTTTGCGGGGGTAGATAGACACCACGTATACTGTATTTATTATTTTTATTATTATTGTTGTTGAATTTATGCAGTAAGAAATATGCAAACCAAGCAATGATACGTTATTTAGTCAACTATAGTTACAAATATTGTCTTCTTTGCCAGGTTACCTGACTCGGCCCCTCACAGGCAAATGATTGTAAATGGGTCGCTTGAGTAATAGCCTACTGGTAGCCCCTGCAGCAAATCCTCAAAATATTGTCCTTGTCAATTGTCATAACAAGAAGGCCTACCTGTAAATGGATTGTTGAGCTACATTAATACTACCTAGCAATCTTGAGGACCTGTAGCAAAATTTACAACATTTTTTTTTTCAGATTAAGTGGTTCAGTCAGGGCACTGTGACTATTATTGTAGAACATTCAAGGTCGATTTGGGTGGTCTTCCTGTCATTAGAATAAGCAAAGAGCACCTCACAAATGAAATGGATGAATCTGTGGATTTGTCGTTTTCCGCATTTCAAACGGAGCTGGTATCACGTACACTCTGACAGGAGTGTAGAGCCAATGCAAATTATCTGACCCATCTTTTTCTCATCCTTCATTCATTGACCCATATTCCCACAATATCCTGTCTCAGTCATGTAAGTTGCCTTGCCACTTTGATTTTTACAGTCATTTATTAAACCTATAATATATAGTTTCATCTTCTTGTAATATCGGCACAGTCGAATGCCACAAAAGTGGTAAAAAATTAGAAAAGGAAACATTTTAAATCAGGAAAACTCAAATAGTTGTTTTTGCTCTTGGACACTGGGCATGTTGAATGTGTGAAACCACGCTATGCTAAAAATTGGAGGTGGCTGGAGTATATCTCCTCCAGTCATCGCAGACTTTCCATGCCGCAATTCATCAGCTAACTCACGAGAACTGCCCTTCAAGGCCCCTCTCAGCATGCACACAAGTAATGGGATCATCTGCGGCATTACCTAGCTTGAGAATGTGAAAAATCAACTTTTTGGAGCTTTTATCCATGTTAAAATGCTAATTCCTCACCAAAGTGATGTTTTCCTTCATTCGCCCCTCTATGAGAAATTCTAGGTCATTCTGCTCTCCAAGCACCAGCCCCTCCCAACCCGAGAATATACCTATGACGTCATTAGGTGCGAACCCCTTTCTCTGAGACCTCCATGCTCGCAAGATAGTGATAAAAGTAGCTTTTATCAGTAAACACTCTGTCCAAATGAATTCAAAGCAATCAATTATCCTTCACATTTGCAATGCCAAAGTACAATGACAATTGGCCGTCTTGAATTTCTAGATTCCGTGGCCGACACTTGTGTATAATTTCTGCGCTGCTGAACCTAACTGAATGAATGGTGTAGTGGTTAGTGCGCTCACCAGGCATGAAAACGGATCAGGGGTGGAAAAAGGTGAGAAGCACCCAAATTTTCACATTAATATTCGTCGGGGGAATGCGGTGGACGAAGGGATGGGAAATTTAAACGTTCAAAATGTTATGGCGTCAAGAAAAACAGTTTGCGAAAATGCAAACATCTTTGCTACATTTATTGGACTATACATGGACCTACAGGCGCCTTCCTATGAAAATAGGGGCTGTAGCGTTCCTAAATGTTGTATGATGGCGACAAATGCCTAGAAGTGGAATCATTGTTTTGAAATTTGAAGCGATAATGTCACAGAAGGGATTGTATTCAATCATTGACTGTGGTCTATGTTTGCTTAAGTATCGTGCATACATTATTCTAGATAATTGGCTCTATTTATTGAATACAGCTGTAGGCACAATAGGTGTGCTGTCTGTTATCTCATGGATTGGATTTTATCTACTGACCTTCAAAAACACACTGACCTATATATAGTCACGACCATTCTTCAAAGAAAAGAGCCTATCCCGCTCACTACTCTCACACCTGTCAGATAGCAGGGACACACCTGCACCAGTGATGGTAATTAAATGTAAAGGCATAACAGAATGCTGCTAAGCCAATTCCAAGTAACACATGCAGAACACATTAAATACAGAACATGTGCGTTAATGGTGACCTAGATTTGAGTTTGTAGGTCATAATTGTCATATCGTGGTTACCTCACATTTATAAGTCGAAAAGTAGGTCATGACCCAGCAGTAAGTACACTTGGTCTACTCAAATATTCAATATTATATCTTGAGGAAATTGGCACGTGCTGACAGTAAAGGCTGCGGAATATCCGGTTGGGCCGCCTTGCATTCATTAACGTCATGGTGACCATATGAAAAGGGCACTATGTAAACCATAAATCACTGATCATTGTGATTCATTTCTCTGAGAGTTTTGGGCTCTTTTCTTTGAATAATTCACTCATATTTTCTCTTTTGAGAGTTTCTCTCTTCCAAGCTGAAACACACTAGTGCTAATTTCGTCAACGAAAATTAAACAAAAATAATTTCGTCAACGCACATTTTCACCGGACTAAAACTAGACTAGACTAGACTAAAACCCTCATTAATAAACAATAACTGGGACCAAATCAGTATGCATTTTCGTCGACTAATGAAGACGAGATGAAAATGTACTTCACTTAATAAAAACTGGACTAAAATGTAAGGACATTTTAGTTCATCAACAAAAACGAGACGAAAATGAAATGATTTTGTAAACTCTTGTCTCTGCTAATCTGTCATGTGACACACAGTGACACACCCCCTTTCAAATCTGCAGCTAGCAGTGCAACATGCACAATCACATGGGACAGACAGGAGGTGGATTCATTGTGAAAGGTAAAAAAAATAATAATATACACATATATAGTTAGAATGTAACATTAATCCAACGGCTATAAAGTTGCAACAATAGTGTTCATCTGACCGCTAACTAAAGCTGGCTAATTTAGTAGCTCATTGAATGGAGCCATAGTAGCCACTTGTAGATATACTGTAATTGTGTGTGAAGTAATATGAGAGAAAGTTTTATGTGAAATAGTTTTGGATCCGAAATATTCAACATAAACCAAAATATACAGGGGTAAAATAATTGTCCTGACTAAAACTGGACGAAAAAGTTGACAGTTTTTGTTGACTAAATGATTATGAGCATACATAATGCTATCCCACCATTGTTCTGGTAAAACCTGAACCTGTGTGGTGTGTGTTGGCACTATTGTCAAAGAGTCTTTTTGTGTGATTCCATCAACATGCCGAGGGTTATAGGGCACGTGCCTGTCCTCCATTCAGCCCATAATAAACAGAATGGAATGAAATCATACAGCATCTAAGTGGTGCTTTAACTAAAAGGCAGAGCCATCCCACAACATTTGAAGTGTTTTTGTCTCTGAATATGTAGACAGTGCAGGGCTTCATAGCTTTCATTCATTCAGTAGTTGTGTGTGGGAGTAATTTGCCGCGCTAAGCTAAACTGTGGGTACTTAGAACTGTACTGCCTCCAAGTGGAAGCTGACAAGATTCAACTGCTTTGTATCTTTGGTGCCATATGTCCATGTTTATCTTGACTGATAAGACATTTTATTAAGCATACATAATGATGTCACAGTAGCGCTCGATCTGCGAGGTGAGTATACAATTCATGCAATCTAAATGTCCGTTAGTCGTTCTGTTGAGAGGAACCTATTCATCTGTCTGTGGAAATCCCCCTCATATTGCAGAAATCTGGAGTTATTAGTGATCATTTTGAATTTTTGTCTACTGTACACAACAAAATCGCAAGTGTTAGATTAACACTAAGAATTTTAAATCTAACACTAGGAAAGTGTTTATATGTGTCCACACCAATGAGTGCAAATTTCAAAGTGTTACTTTTTTCCCACTTAACCAGTGTTACTCCAACACTATATAGTGTTAAAAATCTACACTAGTAAACACTGAGTAGTGTTGAAAGTCCTCTACACAAGCGTCAGTGTTAAACATTTAATTCTGCCAAACTAAATTCTGGTGTTTAAACACTTATGAGTGTATTGCACTAGTGTCAGTGTTAACAATTTAAGCCGAAGCATCTTGCTCAAGGATACTTCGACAAAGTCAACTGGCCTGGGATTAAAACCCAGACTCTAAGGGACAGGAGACGACCACTTTACCACTTTACCACTGAGCCACGCCACCCCAACATCAGCAACTGGATGTAGGCCTATTGCTATTGAAATGTCGACAGCGCGCTGGAAAATTGGAACATTCTCTTTCACCGGAAATGAGGGTGTGGTCAATTTTACACTCAATTCTGGTTACACTCAACACCCACCCCAACACTCTGACAGTGTAACTTTTTTTTATCTTAACAGTGTTACATTAACACTTCTTACTGCATATTTTGATCGAACACTGGAAATTTTACACTGACCGATTTGCTATGTATTCAAATGTGTTTACAATTTTAAATTTGTTTTAAGCATGTGGGAGGGATAAAACAATATATCATGCATTTGCACTCATATGGAGTTGGTCGGGAACATCCCCAATGATGAATGGAGGGTTCGTTGTAGATGGAACTGTATGGACACTTGAACTTATTGTCGAGATTGTTGAGAATCTAGACCAAGGCTTGCCTCCAACACACCTGATTCAAATGATCATGATTGTGATCAGGCTTCTACAGAGCTTGCCGATTAAATTATCATTTGAATCGGGCGTGCTGGTAGAGGGAGACATTTCAAACAGGGAAGACAGTGGCTCTCGAGGACTGGCGTTCCCTAACCCTGAGCTAGACAATAGGTTCAGGTGTCTATACACCTCAAGGCTCCACACTACCCCTAAATGGTGGCATTTTTCTCCTAAAATCTGAGGCAATGCAAGCAGATTTTTCATATATTCACGCTAATGTGACCAGTAAGTTAGCTTCTTTCTTTTTTTATTACCATTCTTGATTATTGTTTGTTACTGAGAAACAGTCCACACTTTAGCTCATTAACCATACAGTGAAAATGACTGGCGTGAATATTTACTTTGCAATAGGCTTACAGTGTGCACCCCTAAATGTTGTGCCATTGAAAAAAAAAAGCCCTACAACTTGATGTAAAGTCAAGTCATATAAACCAAAGTAACAGACGTGTGCGTAGGGTTCAATATAGATTATTTTCCAGAAATTAGTTTGTTCTGTAGAAGACAAATTGGTTACACAGTTTGTTTTCTTATTCGTCATCTGCACATCTGCACATCTGCTTCCTAAACATAAAAAATATCCGCATTTACAGTGCAAAATAAATACTTTCTCAGCGTTGGTCATATAACAAAAAGTAGGATTCGCGCCCAAACGGCGAAACTGAAAATTGTCCACGAAACCTCTACCGACGATGAAATTAGCACAAAAGATTGTAGCAACATATCACTATGCACAACATTTACCATGCAGCACCAACATAAACAGCTCAATTCTTAAAAAAATAAAATAAAATAATGTAACAAAGTAGTAGCTCCCCTCACAAACAACTCACCCTCTGCAAGCAGTGTCGCAATGTGAGTGGAAACAAAAATGGTTACGGAAGCCTAAGAGGTTAAATGGAAGCAGAGTGCGCAGATTACCCAAGAATTGACAAAACACTGATACATTTTTTTTTTTTAATATCTCATTAAGATTAAATTCACAAATATACAAAAATAACCACCAAGTAACAATTTAAATGAAAAAATATAAGAGGAATGAAAAATAAGAAATTTAGTACATTTCAACTCTGGAGTTCATTTCAGACCACTTGATAGATTTGAATTGAAGAAGCAACTTTATGTTAAATCTGAGGTTGTTTTGTAAAACCATCAGAAGATTTTCGTACTTGTACAGCTGCATGAAGACAATAGGGAAAACTCAATTTACATATATATATTAATTATAGATGTCCATCGACTTTACTGATCTTGACATTGGCTAGCTTTATCTTAAAACCACTGCGAGGGTGAATAGAGATCTGGACGTTGACGTCACGCATCCCACCATGCACGTTAGCGCCACCATTTTAGCAGGATAGGAAACATGTCCGCTACTTTGAGTAAACAGCAAACGCCACACTTTTCAATGATAGACAGCTGTCGCAGACCAGGTGCCACAACGATAAGAGGCAAAAGAACGATCGAGCATTCTCCAGACTACCAAAAGTGGAACCAATGTGTAGCCAATGGATAATAAATAGCAGCCATAAAAGGGGAGAAGAACAAGACAGAGGAATTGGGTTTCTCCTCATTATGGTAGATATCGCTTGTGTAGCAATCACTCCATATCAGGTGAGTCAATTACTGGATCAGTTTGTCGTGTAGATGTAGCTCGATTGTATAGTTATTAAATCAAGGCGAACTACGTGATCAGGCACTTTGCACACAGTGGCTGAACTAGCAGATGCTAACCTGCATGGAGCTAGCATCCCACCACACACACAAATGTAGGGGAAATACTCTTATCTCGTTTGGTTATGTTGCTACGGTTTAATAAATAATACACAGTTGAATTTAAAGGATAACTCAACTGGAAGTGAGACTCTTGCTCCACCCCTCACTAAAATTTGAAATTGGCGCTCAAAGGGGGTGTTGCCTGGATGACCGTTGTGTTGCGAATAGGGAGAGGGTTGGGCGTGGTCTGGCTGTGATTGACAGCAGCAACTCACAAAGAAGCAGTTTAGGAGGCGTGTAGGAAAATGAGCCGGTGGGTGGTGGGGGCGACTTTGTCATGTAGAACAAGTGACGTAGTATGTATTGTCTCGTGTAATGAGAGGACAAACAGCCAAATTGAGTTTATCCCAGCGTGTTACCTGAAGATGGCGCCAAACACTCAGGTTTTGCCCCAAATTTTAGCTTTCAACAAACATGCGCTAAAATGTCAAAGTAATGACCAGGACATGTAGACAGCATTTGTAGACACCAGTTCATACAGTTAATCAGCAAACAAAAGTTGATTTAGTGTTGAGTTATCCTTTAATAACTGACCAAAAGGAAACTTTTTACGGCATAAATAACGGCAGCGCCAGCCGAATCAGCAGGTGCAAAGTTGCTAATAAACCTTAATAACACTGTGTGAAACTGCTAACTTAGATGGCTTTTTTTTTTTTTTATGAAGGGGAAATAAATCCAGATTGTACAAACTTGTAAAACCGTTGTATGGTCACATTTGCAAACACTCACCAGTCACCATGCAGTGTAAGTGAGTTGGGAATTCCACATACCAGCGTCGCCGAGTTAAAATAAGCACTCTCGGCGCTTCATAAGCAACGGTAATATCATCGAACCTGTCCATTTTGCATATGTATATCATGTCCTTATCATCAAAGTGAGTGTGAATTCTCTTGGACGGAAAGTTGATGGACAAACGTGAGTATGCTCATTGCAAGTAATAAGCTTCTTTCCTGCCAGAGGTGTGTGTTCAGGAAATAGTCACGTGACGTCAGGATCTCCATAGATTTACTTACACACCTGCAAACTAATGAGTAACCTACTTCCCCCTTAACGAGGCTTTTGAACAAATGAAACAGACACAATGGTGACACCTAACAGTCAACTTCGTGGCCTATACTCGTATGTGGTGAAATGGCTCCTTCAGGCTGTATGTGGCCCCTGAAATACAATGAGCTTGACGCCCGTCATCTAGACTTATTGTGACTAATGCAGTGGTTACAGTTCAAGCAGAGGGTACCTTTGAAAGTGGTGTCAAGACTCAGGAGGATGGTTTTCACACGATTCAATTGGATGGATCCTTGGGACAGGTGCTACTATGCCAAAACAGCCTTGCACTTTGTATACACTAAAGTATAGTGGACAAGGGGCTGGGTCATTCCAGAATTGAAGGACATTTGGGCTTCGAAATTCTTGAAAAAATAACCTTCACTTTTCTGATTTTATGCTACATATTCATCAATAATAGGTAAGAAACTATCAAATGATAAAAATTACAATTTAGGCGGTACTCCAGAATTATTTGTGTATTTAAAAAACTATTTTCAAGCATTCTTTTCTCTTAGTTTATTATTTAACATTGGGTCTCAGGACAAGTACATTTACTCAGAAATTGCATGTTTTTGTATTTTTGTTTTATATATTTATTATTATTATTATTATTTCAGTTTGCGGGTGTTGTTCCTCAATTCTGTGACAAATTGTGTCAAAAGTGGGATGATCCGAGTTGAGGCATAATGGCAAGAACCCACGGGATCGGATTGCATCCCACTCACTCGTACTTATAGCCGTACGTAGTCGCCCATGTAAATAGTTTATAGTCAAGTAAATAGTCATTCAAGTTTACTTCAGGCTACACAGCCTCCGCACGTAATGGTGCTATTTGTCTTCATTTATGCAGTCACTACATCATGGCAACGAGTCTTCGGTAATTGAGATTTGCAAATGATCTGTAACGCGTGGCCACTAGATGGCAGACTTTAATAGATTTTTAACCGAGCCTCGTCCTAAGTACACGACGCAATATTGTGGATTTTAAAAACATAACACATTCAAGTATCACGACATGACTTACATATAGCATTAAAGCATATATTACAGCACATTTTAAACATAAAAAATAGGATCAATGTAAAGATTGTTGTAGATTATATTTAAGGGGTGCGGGTGATTGACGCTTTTGTGCATTTTTTTGTTTTTTTTTGCGTGTCTATGAAGTATTCTGAATCAAGAGTTCAGCTTCAAGCCCCGCTCGTCCGGCGCGACGCGTAACAGAAACGAACGTATCCAAAACATTCGTCGAGCTTGGCGTAGTAACGTCACCCTTTGTCTTGACCAATCACGGCGCACGCTGGCCGGGGCATTGTGAAGCAGTAGTTGGAGCGTTAGCATCCAGGCTAAAGTGGAGAAAGAAAGCTAACTAATCGTGAGAGTGCAACTGGCGGTGGCTAAAAACGTTCATGGGAAAATAAGCAAGTTGTCAACACAGCAGCGGGAAAGGACTAGTCGACTCCAAGGGGACCCCGCAACAATGTTTCCAGGGTGCTAACGTGCGAGACGGCGCTTGTCAGATGCCAGAGGAGAGCGTTTTTGGATACTACATCGCTTGTCCCGTTTCCAAGCGGAAACCATTTCTGGACAGATAGTTGGTGGAGGGGGGTGGGGGGAACTAAAGCTAGCTGGCTAGCCAAAGCCAATCACCCCGGAGACTTTTTGACGCTGTCACCCGGCAAACCGCAACCCGAATGTTTTGTCTGTCATGAGTCCGGCCGGGTGCTCCCATGTGAACGGTTATAAGGTGGACAATTGGAAGCAAAACCTCCGCGTCATATACCAATGCTTTGTTTGGAGTAGCACTGCTGAAACCAGAAGACGTAAGGTAAACAACAACAACAACAATTACGTTTTCCTGCGCTGCCCTTTTCTTAATTCACTTGTGAAGTTAACGTGACACAAAGGGGGACACGGTGCATGAGTGCAAAATGATGCACCGCCACACGAATCAGTGGATGTGCTGAAACAAACAACGTCGCCAGTGATGGTCAAGTTAGCCAGCTCACCGGTCAGCAACGGTGCTGCCCCTTGGCAGCTAAACACAACACTTTTCATTCATGCGACTATTATTCACGTTATTGTTGCTGAGGTGAGTTAGCCGCAAGGCTGAAAACTCACCGATCACAAGAGGGAGTCGGGGCGGGTGGGACATTACCATATCAAATGAGACCCCATTGTGTTGCTCGAGCATGCAAATCAGACAATGCTGCAACGTTCACAACATGTGCCCCAGCTGGCCACTCACTTTCCCTCCATTTAGCCAACTCTGTACTCCTTGCCAGTGTGTCTCGTCAGTTTATCTGCCTCAAGTTGTTCTGTGCAGCCTTGTAAGTGTCACACATTTGTATTTTGTTGTGAAAAATAGGTGCTTCGGGGTGATGCGGGATGGACAGAGATGGTGAGTTGACGCTTTGCTCCCCCTCTTCTTTCTTCCCTCCTCCAACTCATTTTTTCCCTTCCTCTCCTCTTCACTCCAATCTATCTTTTTCCTTACTCTTGTCCTCTTCCCCTCGCTTTTGGTAGTTGAAATTAACAGGAGTTGGCTTGCTTGCTCTCTCATTCCTACCTGTGTGCCTGCCGGTCATTTCCACGTACAGTAATCATCACAAAGCTAACACATAACATGTAGCACATATCTGTCAAACTTCGCCATGTAGCTTACAGTACCCAGCTGTATAAGAGCTGTCCAAGAGCTGTATCCAGGTTTCTGTCTTTGCCAAGGTAATAATGCTCAGTTTTATTCGGCACAATACTTATTTCACATGTTTATTGGTGTGTGTTTACTTTGCATTATTGTATCACAGTGTTCATTGCTCTTCTTTTTTCCAACAATGGACAGCACAGAGCACGAGTGGTGAGCACGCCTCTCCCAGTTCTGTGGTTCTGGATTTGAATCTCAGCTCCAATATTAATACTGGTGTCCTCATTTTACGATGGTACTAGAACTACAATGACTAATTGAATAACTTGAATAAGTCGATACCAAATACCAGAGCAAAATCCCTACCTCGAAGCTTCGTAGGGATCAAATGTAACTAATGGAACTGCTGTTGTGCAGACCACTCCGTGTAGAAATGATATGGTGCGATGGCAGCGAGCCAGAAGCAGGAAAGAGTTAGTAAAATACAACAATTTGGGATTATTTCAAGTATAAGGAATATCAAGTGTGATGTGTGTGCCACAGCAGAAGGTAACGTATGTTGGATAATCTAATATATCTTACGACTGCTAGCTAGGTGTTGTAATGCCGCCACAAGTGGTCAAGAATAGACACAGCCGCCAATGCACTTCAATTGTTTTATTGAACAAATGGTGAGAAAACGATCACCTAATCAACACATTCATACCCGAGCTACCTATGGCCACAGCTCATGCAAAGTCAGTCAAACACACAGACTGGCTTACAGGTTAGGCTGAGGCTGAGCTGCACTGTGTGTGTTTACAGAGTAGATATATGGTAGCATGCGACAGAGTAACACTCCCTGTCCCATACGTGGTTCTTGTGGGAACTCAGCATGCCATAAAAAGTCAGAATAAGTGTACCTTACTTTTCTAGTATTTTGGTACGAACACAACATTTGAAACACTAGTTACTTGGCAATGATGATGGCATGATCCACTACAGCCACAATACCACATAGAAGTGTTTCCAGAAAAATTGGCACCAGAGGTCCTCACTCTTCAGTTCATGACATAAACTCGGTTTGTACCCTTGTGGAATGCTAACCGCTGCTAAGTATAAAATAATTAAATTAATGTATTACTTACAACGCTTTGCATTGCACATTCATGATCGTAACCTCGAAACACTATGTCGGGAACCTTGTATTAGTATAATAATACATATCAGTATAATAAATTGGTAACATTGATTCTCTTGTGCCTTTCAGAGGCGGGATATTGACAAGGTTCAGTGTCTTGCCCAAGGGCACTTTAACAGTGGACAATCGGAGCCAGGATCTGAACCTGTGACCCTTAGGTCACTGTACGACTCGCGCTAGCAATTTAGCTCCGCTCTGTCGTCCGTCAGCAATGAATGTTCGTGCGGAAACATAAAATATTGGTTCTCTTCCGGGTCGTGCAAATATGTTTTTTAAAATTACTGTACAAAGTATTTTGATGGAAATATCGACTTTAATGGGGAAATCTGACTTAAGTCGAAATTCGTGTTACATTGCCAGCGTAAGAACGGAACACCGCCGTAACTTGAGGACTTCCTGTAGCCTCTCACATTCCACCCAAATGCAGTCTGGCTTTTCTGTAACAATGACAACTGAAGACGCACCACGGTGTGTAAAAATTCTTGTGTCCCTAGTGTAAAGAAAGTACAAACTGTGAAGCGCGCATATAGAGTAAGCACTTCATAAATAAGCAGAATTACACTTATTCAATTATTGTACTATGCAAGTGAACACATTGCCGGTCAACTCACAAGTGATTTACTTGGTGGTTGTATGGAAATACACAATTGATGGGCAGGCAGGCACTCCAGAGATCCAACTATTTGTAGACAAGCAAGTAAAAAGTCAGTTTAATACAGAAATGTCCCATTTAATGTGTTAATATTGATATTGGTATATACATTTGACCCCCACTATTCATGAGGGATAGGGACCTGGCCGGCCAGCAAATGGCAAAAATCGGTGTAAAAAATGTCCCCACATGTTCCACAAAACATGGACAATTAAAATACAAAAAAAAAAAATATTTTTAATAATTGCATTTTTTGTTGTTGCAATTATGCGGTTCTGCAGGCGCTGAACCGCAAGTATGCTTGGCTCAACTGTAATGTAAATAATCAGCATACGTGCATGGTACTTGATTGCAGTATTTAATATTACGGTCTTGGAATGAGTGAGACATTGTGAACAATTCTAAAATGCTTCATTTTGGCGCTCTTGCCGCCAATCATATAGAAGAACCTTTGAACGAATGAAGAAGATTTTTAAGAAGCCACCGGTTTAACCCCTTTCTGCCTCTCACACAAGAGCCCTTTGATTGATTCTCCCCTGAATCGCTTCCTCCCACTGGTCCACATTTCTTCCTTGCCTCTCCTCCAGCTGCTACGTCTCATTTGACGGGCCAGCAGACACCACAGAGGCCGCTCTCCGAGCATGCACGCTGCTTGTAGCCCAAATCAGCCAGCACGCTTTCCTTTTGTACCACCATCTGGCTAATGACCTGTCAATCACTCTCCAAGGCAAGACCGAAAACCCAAGAGGCAACAAATCTCCCCTCGCATGGACACTCAATTATTGTCTTTTGTTAAATCCTGGGAACCCAGGTGTCATCTTAGGTCTGTAAATGGGTCCTTGTCTGCTTGTGAAAAATACAAAATGTGTGAGTACTTAGTGGTAGGAATTGGATAGGTTGATGGCTTGTCAGTCAACAAATGAATAAACTGGTTCTGTTCTATAAATAACCTAACTCAAGGCACTGAAGAATGCCAGGGTCTTGTTTTTAGATGAAAATATGTTGGAGTCTAACCACCCATAGTGCGAATGGTATACCAATCACTGTTGGTTTTGCCTGTTTAGATTTTGAACTATGGTATTTCTTGAGTCATGACATTGTGTTGATTCCTTGTACACAGTAGCTAGCCTTACATGAGAATTAGGGTGAGGGGTTTAGATCTCTGGACTTCACAAAAGAACCACTGCTTCACCACTCTTGAGAATAGCAGGATAAGGTGGTTTTGTCTGTTCTGATAACTGGTTACCTTCCGGTTCATACACCTTCATCAGGTAGGAGATCCTGCGGGTTCAGAAAGAATATCCTTAAAATAAGGAGTTCGGATGCTGAATCGACCACTGGAATGAACCCCAAATAATCTAGAGCAGGGGTGTCTAAACCTTTTCTAAAAATAGAAAGATGCAAGGCCCAGTTTTTTTTAAACTTGTATATTAAACACGGTAAAATCAATGAAGCAATTATACATTGTTGATATCACGTAGTTATTTTTGAAAAACTCCTACTGCTAAAGGCAAATAGTCCAGTATATATTTTTTTTAGGTTTTGGGGTGAACCCAGTGTGCCACTATAATAGATCCGCCTTTTCACTAAGTGGCAACTGAATCCCAACTCAACATTCTGAAGCACAAGAACAATCTGTTGTAAACTGCCCAAATTTAAGAAGCATTAATGTGATGTTTTTACAAATTGGACCTAGACACTTTGAATCCGTTTAATCCACCCTCAAAAAAAAAAAAGCATTGTGGCCACGTCAGTTATCTTGAGTATATGCTGTGGGCCGCCCAAAAAATGAATGGCGGGCCACAAATGGCCCCCGGCCATAGTTTGGACACCACTGATCTGGACAGATTAGCCCAGAGGTGGGCAATCTCGGTCCTCGAGGGCAGGAGTCCAGCAGGTTTTGGAGGTTTCTCACTTTCAACACAAGCTGATTCCAATCAACAGGATCATTATCAGGCTTATGCAGAGCTTGCTGATGAGTTGATCATATATCAGCTGTGTTGGACAAGGGCAAGATGCAAAACCTGCAGGACTCTGGCCCTCGATGCCCACTTCTGGATTAGCCCATCTGAGAGGAGGGGAATGCCTTGGAGTCCCCCAGGGGGAGCCGTCAGTTACTTTAGAGAATGGATGTCAGTACTACTGTAAAATGACTTGGTGTATCTGGTTGCTGTAATGATCATTTATTATACAACCTTTTGTTAAGGTTACGTTCAACTGGTTTGTATGTGTTTTGTTTTCCTGTTGAATTAGTTAGCCTGGATTGCAATCTAATTGGCTGGTGCTCTTGTACAGTGAGGCTTTTTTTTTCTTTCTTCACGAGGTGGTTGGACCAGTTTGTTGTCTGAATAAGCACGTTCTGACTATGTATTGTTGGGTCAAAGATTTAAGATAAGTTAACCTTTATTTATCACACAATAGGGATTTTTTTTAAATTGATTATCCAAGTACAAAAGGATAGAGAAATTTGTGGACAAATATCTTGAACTTTTTTTCAGCTAGTTTTGTGATTTTGAATATCGCTTAACCTGTGGAATACGACTCCATAGGCTGTTTATTGTAAAACTATTAGCATTATGTGAAACGGTGTCAACATTGATATAGCAACTGCGAAAAAGATGCAGCCCCCATAGGGTCATATGTATTTTGGGGATTGTGTTTTATTTTGCATGCATCTCCGCTGTTAATTTTGGCATGTGCAGAAACTGCTGAGAATTATGCGCAAGTATAATACACTGTGAGTCACTGCTCTCATATATCCGTGGTCTGCACTGTATTGACTTTATCCTCCCCTCCCCGGTCTGTTCTTTGCGGCAGAAGAAGTGTGCGCTGTTGAGCCAGACCTTTGTCCACCTCTTTATAGTTGTTGTCATCCTCGCTCTTCTCGCTGGCTTTCATTACAAATATGAATGCATTTGGGAGAATGCGGAAATTGATCATGAGATTCAAGATTTTATCTTTGCGGTATGTGGCTTGCTTGATCCTTGGACCTAAATAATCATCTTGTAATTACCAGCATATATCTGCCCTTCAATCAGCCAGCAGTTTTTTTTCCCTCTGTGTCGTTATTTGCTTTGGACACCAGCCAAAGAGCGCCTCAAAACGCGTTCTCCAGATGGAAGATGTGGCCCAGCAGGTTGCAAACATGAGCCTCTCGTACCTGTCTGACAGTTGTTCCAGCCATTTGAGCCACTGGCTGATCAATAGCTTCTCTAATAGAACATTAAAAGCCCAGGGTGGAGTGCGACTCGTGGCTGATGATATTGAGGAGGTACATCGCTTGTGAACCGGGAGAGTAAATCGAGCTGTGCAGGGGACCAGGAGCATAAAGTGATTGCCTGTCATTGTCTTTGAACATCGAACGTGCTTAGGAAGAGAGCAGGTTACACTTTTTACATGGCTGAAGCATTTACATTACCATCCAGGCTATACAGTACCCCAGTGCAAACACAAGTCACTGTAACAATAAACCAAACACAACTGGACCATTCAGTAGAAATTTAGAGCTAACCCCGCTGAAGTTTATTTATTGTCAGTTAATGGAAAAGGGATAGACAATTATCGGCCGGGCTGATTATAATCCAATATTTGGCATTTTGACAGATATCAACATCTGTCTTTTTAAGAAAATCTGATAGCCGATAACATATTACTTACTGTTAACTTCAGGAAACGATTTATTGAAATTTTCAATTAACTTTATGCAATGCTGATGAAATGCGTACGAGTCCTGGCAATTTTCTGGATAAATATAATTTGTACAAGGTCATTCTATTTAATTATTTTTGTTTAATTGTTACTCAGAAAGCGTCTTGACTGTTTGCTGTCATTTATTTTGTGTTGACCTTATTGTTATTTGAAGAACTATTGCTCACGAAGTTGATGCTAACTTTCTGTTAGCATTTGAATGGGATCTACCATGCTCTTTAACATTAGCGCTAGGCTCGCGTGGTTTTAAAAATTAAGCATGTTTTGTATTTAAATTAGGGCTGGGCAAATATGGTCAAAAAATAAATTCTCAGGACGATTACGATTTTAATCAATTTTAATCTATTAACTCTTTGACTGCCATAAACGTTATAAAACGTTTAGCATAAACCTAGGGAAGGGCGCCGAGGACGTTAAAAGACGTCCCCTATGTTTTTTTTTTGTTTTTTTTCAAAAACGGGTGCAGGAAAGCCTTGGGCAGCTGTGCTGAAAGTATCAGGCAGATATGATTAGTCAAAGACTCGTTTTGGCCCCTAGAGGGCAGCGATGACTCTCTTTGCACAAGGTTGGATGGGCCGCCCACCGTGGGCGTCAGTAGAAGACGTGAGGCGGAGCTAGAGTGTTGAGGAGACAATGGCTGGTTCAAGCCATTGTGGCTTGACCAAGCAACCGGTTGCAAGCAACTCACGCTTGAGCATTTTTTTCAAAGACGGAAAGCATCAATCAATACTAAAAAGCGCATTGATGTCGACGATGATGATGACTCCGAGTTTGACGCCAAAGTTGGAAGCCTTGACGCGACTCCTATGACACGTAGTAAGCCTCACCGGCTAAGCGCGGCTAGCGCGGCTAGCGCTGCTAAGGCCTGAAAACGCGCACAATAGCCGGCCGGGTACTTCTACACAATCGGACATTCGATCGGGCGATGGAGAGTTGGCATCGACCAATGCAGATTGATGATGATGATGATGATGACTCCGAGCTTGACGCCAAAGTTGGAAGCCTTGGCTCGACTGTTACTATCACGTAGTAAGCCTCACCGGCTAAGCGCGGCTAGCGCGGCTAGCGCTGCTAAGGCCGGAAAACGCGCACAATAGCCGGCCGGGTACTTCTACACAATCGGACATTCGATCGGGCGATGGAGAGTTGGCATCGACCAATGCAGATTGATGATGATGATGATGATGAATCCGAGCTTGACGCCAAAGTTGGAAGCCTTGAAGCAACTGCTATGATTACGTAGTAAGCCTCACCGGCTAAGCGCGGCTACCGCTGCTAACGCCGGAGCTGCACAAGCGGACATTCGATCGGACAATGAAGAGTACCCCGAGTCCAATGCATATTCATCGGAGGAGCGGGTACAGTCTGATCACGGAGAAGACACTGTTTCTGGACTACGATGCCACCATGAATGGAGTGGATAAAATGGATCAGAACATCTCCTACCACCCGGTATAGCAACTGAAGGACACGGGGAAGCGAGACGTAACGAAACCGTAGCATGATCCTGATATTAGACTTGATGACACACTGCAGTATATACTTGCTATTCCCCGGAAAAAAACGGCCTGCAAGAAAGTGGCGCACGCGAAGAGGCAATCTGTTGTGCAAATGCTGTTGCGTCTCCTTGCACGCAGGAGAGTGTTACAAAAAGAAAAACTGTCGTTGAAACATCCACATATTTGTAAATAGCACCACAGTTGCACACATTTGTAAATAGTTTGCCAAATTGTTGTCAAATTGTTACACTGTTGAATGTAAATAAACGTATTTTGCTATCAAAAAACACTTTTTCATTCTTGGTGGTAGTGTTTTATAGAAGTAAAGCACTATTTAGGTGTTTGTGGCATCATTCATGGACAAAAAGAAGTGTCAAATTCACTAGAATGCATGAAATAATATTGTTTCACTAAAAGCTTGATATCTCCGTATTTTGGTCCAAAACAGGCGAAATTGGGTCAAACTAACCATTTTCTATTGTTGATTACTAAAGAACGGAATAAGGTAGAAACAAACTTTTTTTTTCTGATGAAAGATGAAAGTCCAATCTTTCATTTGGTAGTACGTGTGTTTCCATAGTCCAAACAGAACATTTTCTGTGGACCTTGAAAGATCAGTCAAAATGCTTAAATCGGCTGGCACTGACGGCATCCCTTTTCTGAAAACGTCTGGCAGTCAAAGAGTTAAACCCAATAAGCGTTTATTTAAAGGTTTCATTTCTTCAAAAATAATTCCTGTGCAAAATGCTCAGACAACATTAATGTATACTGATTCTAGATCAGTTTTAACATAAACCTAGCATTCATAATTTGTGCTTTTGTCTCCATTAAGTAGTTGGTAGCTATTGTATACACGTCATGTAAACCACCCATCTAGCATTCTGGCACTTGTGCAAAATTACTGTTGTTCAATTTAATTAGCTTCACATGCCACACCGCAAAGGGGCAGTGCTACTTCTTTTATGCCAAGTGGGCTCTTGTGAGAGAGCGAGTGTTGGGCAGTGGTTGTAATGGTGGTAGGAGCGGAGTGCAACGGAACTTTAAACAAAAGTGGAGTTCTTATTCCATCTAACATTGGTAGCAGAGGATGGTTAGCAACCACCATTTGAAGGTGGAAAAGCCTACGAAAGCTGGAAAAATGAGGTCGGAATTTGGACAAGAGTCACCGACTTGGAGAAGAAAAAGCAAGCCCTCGCGGTGGCTTTGGCGCTATCAGGTAGAGCGCGAGAAACAGTGATGGAAATTCCAGTAGACTAACTAAATGATGACACAGGAATGAAGACTCTATTTGCAAAACTTGATGGGTTGTTCCTAAAAGAAGAAAAGGACAGAATACATGAGGCTCCAATTTTAACCAGATTATGAAAGACGTGAATATGTCCATGGCGGACTTTGTAATTGAGTTTGAACAACAATATTCCCGAATGCGGAAATACAACATGGAGTTACCGGATGCTGTTTTAACTTTCAAGCTGTTGGACACAGCGTGTTTGGAAATGACAGACAGGTAGCTAGCTTTAGCATGCAGTGACTTAACCTTTGCTAACATGAAGTCAGCCCTGAAGAGGATATTTGGCGGAAACGCGAGTGCTGTAACGGAAGGTATCAGCCAGGAAACGGTATATGCAATGGAGCAGCAACGGGAAAAAAAACCCAAAGCCTGGCAAAGGTCCCCTCGACAGAAAACTCCACAAAACAGTACAAATCCACTTGACAAGTATGTACGGCGATCAAAATGTGCAGTGTGCCAAAGTACGTTTCACTGGGCTAAAGACTGTCCACACAAAGACGTGAGTGTAAAAATAACGGAGGATCGTGAAACGGAAGTTGAAGAGTGTAATGTTACTCTGTTTACCAAGGAACCACCAACAGATGCAGAGATATTCATGACAGAATGTTTTGGCTCAGCAATAATAGACTGCTTGCACTAGGACAATGTGCGGACAACAGTGGCTTGAACACTACAGCACTATTAGGAAAGACAAGTGCTAATACTATGAGAGAGAGTGAAAAACAAAGTTACAGGCCATTTAGTTTGGCGATGGAAAAGTCGTCTACTCAGTGAAAAGTGTGAAGATACCGGCTAAAATTGGACACACAAAGTGTAACATAGCAGCTGAAGTTGTACCTGTTGGCATCCCACTGCTCTTAAGCAAAACATCCCTAAAAAGAGCATAACCGTTTTGAACATGGAGCGTGACAGTGCAGTAATGTTCAAGCAGCCTGTCAAACTGGATTTGACTAGTTCTGGACATTATTGTGTAAGCATTGTGAACAGTGAGCAGAAATGCAATGCTGATGGAGCACATGCTAGCTACAAAGAAATACTGACAATAACAGAAACAATGAAAACAGATGAGAAGATTAGAGTTTTAGAGAAACTTCACAAACAATTTGAACATGCCGCTGCAGACAAGCTACAAAGACTTTTGAGCAGTTCCGGCAATAAGGACACTGGATGTGTTGATTTGCTACAGAAGGTAGTAACTCAATATGAAGTGTGTCAAAAATATTGTAGCGTTAAACCTAAACATGCTGTGGGATTATCACTTGCTTCGACGTATAATGAAACTGTTGCTGTGGACTTGCATGAGCTCGAACCAGGAGTGTGGTACCTACATATTATTGATCAGTTCACTTGTTTTAGTGCAGGGAGTGTGCTTACTACAAAGATGTCTTCTGAGATAGTCAAACATTTTATTCACGACTGGATCAGTGTGCATGGCCCACCTAAAAAAGCATTTAGTGATAATGGTGGGGAGTTCAACAATGAAGAAGTGAGACACATGGCTGAGAATTTTAACATGGAAGTAAAAACAACAGCTGCCTGCAGTCCTTGGAGTAACGGGCTGTTAGAACGACACAATCAGACCCTAACTGAGATCATAATGAAAGTGAAAACAAGCACTGGATGACACTGGAGCACTGCTATGGACTGGGCTTTGATGGCAAAGAACTGCATGCAAAGTGTTCATGACTACTGTCCACATCAGCTGGTATTTGGACAGAATCCCAATCTTCCTTCTGTGTTGATTGACCAAGCACCTGCTCTAGAAGATACCACCAAAAGTGAATGAGTCGCCAAGCATATTTCAGCTCTGCACGCAGCAAGAAAGGCTTTTACTGAAACAGAATGTTTGGAGAAAATTCGAAGAGCACTAAAGAAACAGGTGCATCACACAGATGAGAAGTTTGAACTCTGTGACAAGGTTCACTACAAAAGAGTGGACTGTCCTGAATGGAAAGGGCCAGGAGTGGTCATTGGACAGGATGGTGCAGTTGTTTTGGTCAGACATGGAGGCACCTGTGTACGAGTTCATCAAACTCAGACTGAAGAAAGTTACTCAGGAATATGATTACGACTCTCAGATTACCTGTGATCAAGAAAACAACAACAAGCAACAGTGTGTTGTTGATATGACGGATGAGCCGGAAGAAGAGACACATGCTGAACACAGTGAGAACGATCTATTGCCCGCTATGGAAAATCCGAGGGCTGAAGGACAAGAGCATGGAAGTAGTGTCAATTTAAAGGCTGGTCAGATTGTAACGTTCAAAAATCCAGAAAATGGCATTCAACAAACGGCAAAAGTTTTGGGACGTGCTGGAAAAGTGACAGGAAAATATAAAAACTGGTACAATTTGGAGCTTCTTGACCCTGCTTGAGTGGCCAATAAATCTGCAGATGTGTCACAGTTGGAGGATCTTCAAATCCAGGTGGATCGTGATGCCTCTGGAAATGCCCGTGAAGACATACTTGTGACAAAATATGTCTCATTTGATGAAGCTAAGTCAAATGAAATACTAAACTGGAGACAAAATTATGTGTTTGAAGAAGCTGAGAACAAGGGACAAAAGCGCATATCCACACGATGGGTCTGCACTCTGAAAGAGACAGTGACTGGATTAGTACTAAAAGCAAGGCTTGTTGCAAGAGGATTTGAGGAGCTGCAAGTTACAGAGCTACAAAAAGACTTACCAACCTGTGCGTCCGAGTCACTGCGGCTTCTTGTAGCAGTGATTTGTCAAAGACAATGGCAACTTCAATCGATGGACATAAAGTCAGCCTTTTTACAGGGTATGGAACCTGTCTAGAGACATTTTTGTCAAACCTCCTCCTGAAGCAAACAGTGCAGGGACACTTTGGAAATTAAAGAAGTGTGTGTATGGCTTAGCAGATCCCTCTCTGTATTGGTACAACCGAGTAAAGAATATAATGATTGAGGCAGGAGGTATTCTATCCAAAGTAGACCCAGCAGTTTTCTACTGGCAGGACAATGACAAAAATGTAACCGGTTGATGATGATTTCATTTGGGGTGGATCTCAAATGTTTGAAATGACAGTCGTGGCACATCTCAAAGCAAGGTTCAGCGTTCGGCATGAAGCTCATGACAGTTTTTCTTTTGTCGGTGTAGAATTTGTAACTTCTGACAAAAGAGTGAAAATACATCAATACACATACATTGCATACTTACAGCCTATACCTCTCACATCGTCACGAGCAGCTGAGCAAGCTTCACCTATTACTGAGGAAGAGAGGGATCAGCTCAGATCAAAGATAGGGCAACTTTAATGGGTTGCTAGACAAAGCAGACCTGATGCCATGTTACTGGCATCAAATCTCAAATGTGCTACCATACAGACCATTCATGAAGCAAATGAAGTTGTGTCCAAAATCAAAACTAAGAAAGTTGAGTTGAACTTTCAACAACTTGGAAAAGATGATAGCCTGAAGTTGGTTACATTTACTGTGCAGAACTTCCTATTTCCAGTCCAGCCACTCAGATGAGCCATTCCTATGCATGGGTATTTTTTTTTTGTGATTCTTTATGCAATTCAAGGCAATGACAGTGCACATTAAGCCAATCTCTCATAGAGTTGTGTTTGTGTTCACTGTTTGTCTATATCTCTTGGTTTGATGTTTAAATATTGCTATTTAAAATGAAGAGCTGCCACACGTTTAGTTTTTCGGCCTTCGATGTTGGCTTTTTGTCACGTTCTTTGCAAGCAGGTCCTCCAGGGTGAAAAAAGTGAAACCAACTTCTTTGACAAGAGCCATTAATGTTGGGAATGGTGTCACTGCGTGCCATATTGTATTCTCCTGTCAAACGACAGCAAAACACAGCCAATACAATGCGGGGTTTTCGAGTTTGTGTCCATTAGCTTTTTCTGTGGTGCGTGGGAGTGCGTCTGTGTTATAGTCTAGTTTTTTTTCACACAGCACACCAGAAACTGAAACCTTGTAAAAGCCTGCTGCCACGCTCAGATCACAACCCCCCGCCCCCTTCCTCCATCGTTATTATTCTGACTTCTCGGGAATGTACCTGGAGCTCTTACAGTGGGATCAAGTTGATGCACCAGATTTGGCATAATGGCTGAAACATATTTATGGAATCTGATTTACAGGCATCATCACACTGCAGATAGAGCCTTGACGTCACTGGGAGAACACAGAGCACTTCTTAAAAATAATAATAATAACATTATATATATTTGTTCTGATTTAGTGTTAGCTTGAGATCTCAACAAGGGACAAACATTTCTATCTCTTTCTTCAATTTTGCTAAATAAAAAAAATAAAAAAATTCTTCATAGACTAAAAGTCAGTGACAGTCATGAGAAAATAAGCATAACATTCCAAGAATAGTCAGAGAATAACAAGGGGTGGGGGCGGGGGCCAACTTTTAAATGCAAAACAGTAAATACATCCTGTATAATGTTATCCCCCCCTCTCATTAAATTGGATTTTTCTCACAATATATTCAGGCCGAGTAAAATTCTGACATATTGAACAGCAGTCCACATTGCTTTTATTCTTTATTATTTATTGTATTTTTGTAAAATCCTGACTTAATGCTCTTTAAATTCTGACCTTGTTCTCATAAAAATCTGATTTTATTCACCTAATTTCTTGACTTGTTCTGGAAAACAAAATAAAATCATTAAAATTGAAAATATTTTTGTAGTAGTCTTACCTTTTTAAAATTCTGACTCAATTCTTGCAAATATGGTTCAACATCATTTAATATATCGACTTTGTTTGCAAAATGTTCTGTTTTTACAGAAAGACAATATTAGGCCGATTACTTTATCAGACATAAGACTATTTTGGCAAATAATGCACAGAAAGCATTACGGAACGGGGATTTTGGGTGCCAGTCCAAGCTCTAATTTTAATATATTCAAGTGTCGCCTCACAGGACCAGCCAACCAATGAAAACTGTGTGACTTACAGTTGAGAAATATGTTGTTCATACATTTTTGACAGCTTTTCGGTAGAATTGAACAAATGCTGACCTTATTATTGGAAGCGTGCAACAAGTTATTTTTCTAGTTTTTGAATACGGATACACTTTTGTAAACAGTTTTCGGTTGCCTGGTAGGATACAATGTGATCATGTACAACCGCGCATTTCTTGTTGTCTGTCCTGATGATCCTTGCTTGATGGTTCCTGACTGTTTGCTATTAAATTTCATTTTGGTGCATGGTGCATACAAGACAAATTGTTTTTCCGCAGACCTGACCTTTCGTGTTCGGTCCTGTCTGTTATCCCACATGCTGTACTACAGTCACTCTAGCCCCGACGACTCAACTCATGCCTGCCAAACATTAAATCCCATCATGCCTCACATATGTTAGAGAGTTGTGGGGGAAAATATGTTGCCACTGGGCTGCACCGGGGTTTGCGCTGGGGGTAATCTTCGTCTGTCTCCTCTCCAGCCAAGCGGCGTGCTGAAGTATACAACTTGAAATTCTCGTGGCAGGCTATTCCAGCGCAATCGCTTACATTGTTACAGCTCTTTTTTTCTTTTCTTCCTGTAGTCTGCACTCTGTTTTCACCTTACCGAACCCATCTTTTTCTCCCATGTGTTGGTCTGTCTCCTTTTGCCCAGGCCAAGTCCTGTATCTGTCACATGTGTGGCGCCCACCTGAACAGACTTCACTCCTGTCTGTACTGTGTTTTTTTCGGCTGCTTCACCAAGAAACACATCCACGAGCACGCCAAAAACAAGAGGCACAATCTAGGTAAGGTCTTGACTTACAAACACGGATGTGGGTGGATTGATTATGTGCTTGTTTTGTGGTCATTAATCTTAAGTGGGATAACCCCATCGGCAAACGCGAGTCTCCTCCCCACGTCTGACGTAGTACCAAACCTGACGTGACATCCAGAAATACAAAGGAGAAAGAGTAGTCCTGATTAATCAGATAAGTCAAATCATTAGAAGGCAAAACTAAATCAAAATTTCCCCAAAGCTCTGAAATTATCATTTTTTTTATTCTTGTTACGCACCAGTCACACACCGTTCCGTGTAGTAATAAATGAGCGCGATTGACGACGAGCCAGGAAGAAGTACGTAAAAGAAAGAGAAGTGATATATGTCAACTTGACATAAGGTAACCTAACATCGTAGCTAACTTAATAAAGCCTACCAGCGCTAGTCCAAACATATTTTAATGCCCCAACAAGTGATGAAAGATTGGCATGCCGCCAAGCGCGACTTCAATTGCTTTACTGAGCAATTGGTCACAAAAGAAACATGTAGTGCATTTATACATGACATGCTTTGGCCACAACTGACACCAAGCGATCAAGGCAAACTGGCCAATGGCTAGCCAGTTAGCAGTTACTTGTCGTTTGATTAATTTTGACCACTCTAATCTTAAATATTGAAAAAGGTTTAACATGAACATTGTCATCCCTGATCGTGTTCCTAGTAATTTTCATATGTGGGCTATTATGGCCCTCAGGCTGTAGGTTGGATCACATTATTATTCTGTGTAATAAGAACATGTTTACACATGTGCCACTCTCTGACCATAACGTCATCCATTTTAAATTGGAGCTCTATAGTCAATTGTTTTACACTTTAAACTGCACTGTCACTTTACAAATCTGTACTTCACTTTGACGACAGGGCATCATTAAATATTCAAAATAAAATTAGATCCATGAGTCTGGACCAATTTCCAGACATTTTCATATCTAACAAGTACATACCATCATAATAATAATAAACTTTATTATTTTATTTATCATATAGGACATGCGCTTGCTCAACCGGAACACTCTTACAACACCACATCATGCATTAGCTCAGTTTCCCAGCGTGGGCAGCGTAAAAAATGTAAAGATCTCTGTCGACTAAAAATAGGTTGTCACGGAAACAGAGTGAGCGGTATTGTTTGCTACGGAGTTTGAGAATAGAGGAGGCTGACTGGCCATGGCTGCAAACACAGGTAGCGGCAGGAGACACCAATTCAATTCCATCCTCTGCGCGGATTGACGGGCGCAAGCATGAGATGGAAAAGATTGGGCTGAGTGGGAAATTTAGGCCAAGAGATGGCAGTCGTCTTGAGCAAAGCCCATTATCTGTTGCTGTGATGTAACTATGGCGCAATCTTTCTCTGTCTCTCTCTCTCCCTCCTGCTTCCAGCTATAGACTTATTATACGGCGGAATATATTGTTTTGTGTGTCAAGACTACATATACGACAAAGATATGGAGCAGATTGCCAAAGAGGAACAGAGGAAAGCCTGGAAATTGCAAGGTATATATAGCCCTGGTGTTTTCTCACTTACACAAGCTCTGGTGTGTTAAAAAGAAGACATGGAAACATGGTTAACCCACAAAGATAAAGTGGACCATAAAATGGTAACATCACTTACCGGTACTTTTAAGGAAATAGATCAAAATGTTGGCGCTTGAACATCAAATCAAAATATTTATGTAAAATTTACTTTGTTGCAAAATTGAGTTTGTAATATTTTGTAATGTTTTTCGGTCAAGATTATTTTCCAAATAATATACTAGAGATAGACCGATATGTTTTTTTCAGGGCCGATACCAACGCCGATTATTAGTAGTCAAGGAGGCCGATAACCGATATTTGAAGCCAATATTCATTTTCGGAAAAAAAAAGAAAGGGGGGGGGGGGTTTATTGGCTTCAAAAAATTGGCCAATCTTGTCTTTGTTGTAATGTATTAATACTTATTGAACACATTTTCAGACTTTTAAAAATGTAGAAGTATTTTTTTAATCTTAGCCAATATACATTTTAAATTTCTATAAAAAAATGTTCAAAGAGCTTATCAGGACGTCTTAGAAAGTTAAATGTAAACTTAAAGAAGTAAATACTAAATCTTATAAATTTAACTGAAAATGTAAATAAATACTTCCCTGAGATTAAAATGGTTTTACCTTTTATCGGCCATCAGATTTTGAAAAAAGGCATATACCGATATTCATCAAAATGCCCAATATCGGCGCCGGTAAGCGGCCGGTCTATCCCTACAATATACAGTATTTTGTAATATGTTATCATCAAGAACTTACAAATTAAACCACATCCATTGTTTGTCTTAGTTGTTCTTTCCTTCCAAAATGATGGCTAATGGCCATATTTTATTCTTTTGACTTTGTTCTAAAATTCCAGCATCCTTGTCATATGCAGATTTTTGTAAAATTACAACTATACTTTTGTAATATTTCATCTTTTTTTCTTGTAAAATTACCACAGGTTATGTGAATATTTAATTTTAATTTTTTAATTTAAACTATAGCCATTATGACCCATGAAAAGATTACGTTCTTGTAAAATTATTTTTCACTTTTTCATTTTTTAATTAATTAATTATACCTTTACCCCCCCCCCCCCTTCTTCTTCTTTTCAGCGTGTCCCAAAAGTGCCTGCCTTCTCATTCTTTTTCTTCTCCTTTGACAGGCATAGGCGAGAAATACACAACGTGGGAGCCCACCAAGCG